>NC_057407.1:44819213-45119213 GCF_019320065.1 Cervus canadensis | reverse complement strand
ATCCCCTCACACACTCACTCACTGAGCACCTACTATGTGCCTGTCAGTGATCCAAGAGCAGGAAACAATGGCAAACAAATACGACATTGCTCCTACTTCACAAAGTCAGTAATCTAGTGGTAGACTTTTTTAACCAACTAATCACCCAAAGCAACCATAAAACTGCAAACTTTCACACGTGTTATTAAGGAGGACAGGGTGCTATGAGCATCTGGGACAAAGGTGTCTCAGGTAATCCTCGAAAGAGACAGCTGGGAAGAGAGACGAGGACCCACTGGCAGCTGATGTTGGCAGGTGAGCAGAAAGTCATCTGAGCACCAGGAGGAGAGGCCTGCAAACCTTCCCTCTGGGGAGCGGAGCAGAGCAAGCACACGCTTCTGCTGGTGAACATGGTCCAACGCACTCCCTGGCACAAGGGTGCGTCCCTCCTGGAAGGGGCGCTGATCTCCCCCAGCGGGGACATGGCCCACGGTGTCTCTGTTCCACGTTACAGCTATGGAGTTCTGTCCGCCCCCACAGTGAGCTGTGAGCTCACTGAGGCCCAGGCCTGTGCTGCATTTTCCTACGCCCAGAAGGGCCTGACAACCAACGGACTGAACCATCACAGGTCACAGTCCACACCTCCACACAATAATACTCGCCACTTCTCTCTGACACACGCTGGGAAAATGGATGTAGTTCTGGTCGATGCCTGTTATTTCTCAGAAGGCAAACTGATAAATGGATCAAAGCACTTACATCAAGAGACCAAAAGAAGAACAAAACAATTCTAGTGAAAAGAGAAAAAGCAAAGATTAATGATTTTTTAAATTAATGTAATAGAACACAATCAGTTCAACTGGTAAATATCCAAGAGCTAGTTAGTGATTGGGGAGTGGAAGGGAGGAAACCATTAAACACTAGTTATCTTAATGCAGACAAAATGAGATAAGTCACAAACACCCCCAAGTTAGGAAGAAGGGTAAATGTCCATATATGAAAATAAATATTTACATAATGTACTTTAATAATGGAGTAGATATTCTAGAAAAATTCAAACTTTCAATGTAAATTAAAGAAGATAAGAAACCTTGAAGAGTCAGTATCTAGAGGAGAAGTTTTAAAGTTGTCAAAGAGTAACTAAATGGGGAAAAGAGTGAAATCTGTATAGAGAATTCCAAACAACTGATGTAGATACTCTGCCCTCAAGAAGCTAGAACTTAATTCCCACCCTTTGAGTGCCAGACTTGCCTAATAACTTGCTTCCTAAAGTAAAGTACAGAAAGTGGGGGAGTGGGGGGATGGGGGTGGGTAGTAAACTTCGAGCGGAGAAAACTGACAAACGCCAGCCACTTAATCGAGGTTAACACACTCGGTGAGAGGTCTTGTTGACCGCAGACACTTCTGATAGGATGTGATGAAAACAGTACTTCACCTCTGTGGTATTCCTCCCCCAAACCTGTAACGAGCTCATCATGAGAGAAAAAAATGGACATATTCAAATTACATAATATTCTTCAAAACACCAATAATATTCAGAACTACCAAGGTCATTCAAAACATGTAACGTCTGAGGAAATGCCACAGGCTAGAGGAGATTAAGGAGATACGATAACTAAATATTGAAGTAATCCACAGGAAAACAGGAAAAAGAAAACTGGAAAAAAAGAGGAAAAATAAAAAATAATATGGCAAATTTAATATCTAACATATCAATAATTACATTAAATATAAAAGGTCTAAATGAACCACTGAAAAGACAGATTTGAAGAATGGATTAATAAATAAAATGACCCAACTACATGCTGCCTACAAGAAACTCATATAAACTATAATAATAAAGGGAGACCAAACATTAAAAGGATAGAAAGAGACACACTTTTCAAACATTGGTCAAAACAAAGCAGGTGTGGCTATATTGGTATCAGAAAACATATACTCTAGAGAAAAGAAAATTAAAAGGAACATAGATATTACATAATGACAAAATAATGATAAAATGATATAAAATCACTAAGAAGACATAACAATCCTAAATATGTATGAACCAAGAAGAGAGATGCAAACACATGGAACTACAAATTATGAGACACGAGAAAGAAACAAATCCATAATTATAAATAAAGACTTCAATACCCCTCTTTCCTCAACTGATAAAATAACTAGAAAGAAAATCAGCAATATAGAACTCAACAGCACCATCATCCAACAGAGTCCAATCAACATTTATACAACACTTCAACCAATAACTGCAGAATACACATTCCTTTCAAGCATCCATGGAACACACACCAATAGGCCATATTCTTGGCTATAAAACAAATCTCAAAAAATATACATAAATTGAATGATGCATGTAAGGTATACCAATGTAGATTTTCTGCTTCTGACAATGTACTATAGTTAACACATTACTGACTAGGAGATTTTTGTAGAGACTAAAGCCTGTGGCCAATGATTTGTTGTAAAAGTGAAAGGACTTGTTTTTAAGTAAGTCCTTTCAAAACTGTGCATGTTAAATCTAGCGCTACATTACAAGTAATAATGCATGACACCTTAACTATTCGATACGTAACAGGTGGCCACTTAACGGTAACTCTGTGCCAGACGGCAGGTGAGGCTAGGGAGACAGGCCCATATTCTCACAGTTTGGATAAGGTAGAAAGGTCTGTCTGAAATCTGAAGGATGAGATGCACTCAGTCCTGCAAGGAGATGGGAGAAGAATATTCTGGGGAGAGGGACTAGTAGAAACAAAGGTCCTGAGAAGAAGAAAGGTAGGTCTACGCGGTATCTATTCCGCAAACTGAGCCTGAGCATGGTGACGGCAGAGTCGGGAAGAGAAAGTGAACAGGACGCGGGGCAGGAGCCCCAGTCAGCTCACACAGGGTTTGGCTGGAATTCGATTTCAGGATGTCTGTGATGAGAAGTCACTAAAAATCCAAGTATGCTGCTGAAAGCTTCTCACATGAAATATGAAGTGGTGTAAACTACACTTCCATATTACAAGGATTCTGAGATGGAAGAAAAAATGGAATGCCTGACGCCTGTATGACATGACATACAGAGTGTAAGTGTGCTAGACGTGAATAGAACTGAATGAAAGGACCAGAAGAGGCCAGTGTACAGAAGAGACCAGTGTACATGTCTTAAACATACATAAGACATCTGGACCCTAAATATTCATGATGCACTAAATATTAAACTGAATACTGAAACAGCAAGTACCAAAAATATTCAGTATACGTGAAGTTTTAACTAACTCGCACATCAATGACATCTATTCAGGTCCAGTGTCATCTTTGCTTAAGAAACACAAATAAAACCCACGGATGCTGAGCTAGTTCACTACCAAGTACAAACGGGGCCAACTATACATGTCTCTCCAAGTATGTGCTATTGGTGTAACATACTTTCCACTGGTGGGCCGTGCTCCTCAGACTCAACTCAGAGGAAGGTTCTCGAGGGCGGGGGGATACTAACATCCTGTTAGCCAGGATTCAGATGGGGTGTACTCCACCCTGCTTGCACCCTATTTAAAATGTGTTAATCTAGTCTATACCTTGCTTCTCACTGTACATACTTAAATGATTCAATAAAACACGTGATGTGAGTTTTTGTTTTTGATCTGTGATCCTTTGTGCTCAGGGAGCCCTTGGCTGCTCTGTCTGGTAGTTTATTGGAGGCGATCATAGATCAGGGTAATTATCTACATGACAGTGGGCAGGCTGAGGTAAATTAAAGATGCATATTGTAAACCCTACACCAATCACTGGAAGGCAAAGTACTCTACTGATAAAAAAGGCAGCTGGAAAAGACAGAAATAAAGCAGAAAGAACAGGAGATGTGATACAAAACCAGAAGTGAGATGGTACAATAGATTTAAATATGCTAATATCAATATTTACATTTAATGAAAATGTTCTAAGCACCTCAGATAGAAGACTAATTATATAAGACTGAATAAAGAGGTAAAACGCAACTACATCTATTGCCAGGAAAACACCTTTAAATATAAACACACAGGCTAAAATTTAAGTGATGGGAAAATATGTATCTATTAGCACTAATCAAAGAAAGCTGCAGTGGTGATGCTAACATCAGATAACGTGGATTTTAGGACAAAAAATATGACCAGGGAGAAAGACGAGAATCTCATTACAATAAACAGTTCTACTCCTCAAGATAACACATAATCCCAAGTTTAATTTTTACATGGAATAACAGAGCTACAAAGCAGAAAACAACAATGGCATAACCAAAACAGAAATAGCCAAAGACACAATTATAGCCAGAGACACCATTACCCCTCTCTCAAAAGTGACAGACAAGTGGACAGAATACCAGTAAAGACACAGAACATTTGAACAGACACTAACAGCCACCTTGACTTCATTGACATTCGCAGGGCATTCTAACCAACAACAGCAGTTATACTTTCTCCACAAGTAGAGGGGAAACATTTCCCATTTACCAAAACAGACCACAGGCTGGGTGATAAAGCAAGTCTGAAGAAACTGTATAGGATGCAAAACATAGAAAGTATGTTCTCCAACCACAGTGTAATTAAACTGAAATCAACAAAAATATACACGTGAGCCTCAAACACGGGAAAACTAAACAACAGACTTCTAAATAATCCATGAATCAAAAAAGAAATCACAACGGAAACTACAAATTATGTTGAACTAAATGAAAATGAAACATCTAAATTTTGTAGGATGGAACTAGGACAGCGCTTAGATGGAGATTTATAGTACTAAATGATCATATTAGTTGAGACAGAATAAACTCATGACCTCAGCATTTCTTAAAAAAATTAGAATAAAAGCAAAAGGCGAACCCAAAGAAAAACAGAGAAACGGGTATAATAAAGAGCAGAAATTAATGAAAAAACAAATCAGGGGGAAAATCAATAAAACCAAAGGCGAGGTCTTCTTTCAGAAGGCAAATAAAGGCAGTAAACCTCTAGCTAACTAAATTAGAGGAGGAAAAAAGAGAGAGCAAATAGTCAATTTCTCATTACTATTCAAATAAGCAGTATGAGAAATGAGAGGGAGGCATCACTATTGATTCTCAAACACTAAAAGGATAATAAGGTGATATCATAACCACCTCATGACAACAAATTTGAAAACTTAAATGAAATATACAAATTCCTTGAAGATCTCAAGAAGAAATAAACTGAATAACTATACATCCATTCATAGAAATAAATTTATACTTTAAAACTTTCCCACAGAGATAACTTCAAGCCCAAGTCGCTTCACTGGTTATTTTTACTAAACATTTAAAGGAGATGATAAACACCAACTCTAAAAGAAGTTTTTTCCAAAAAACTAAAGTGAAGGGAACATATTCCAACTCAATCCCTGGGGCCAACATATCCCTGATACAAAAGTCAGAAAAAGACTCTAAGAAAACTATAGAACAACATCCTTCATGGACACAGTTACAAAAATACTTAGAACTTTTACTAAATCAAATCCAGTGTTATATATTAAAAAAAAACAGAGCATGACAGGTTTTAACTCCAGGTGGCCAGACTGGTTTAACACAAACACACACACACAAATCAGTAATTTCACCATATTTTTTTAAAAAAATAAAGAATTACATGATCATTTTAATAGATGAAGAGAAACATCCATTACAGTGAAATCTCTCAGCAAACTAGGAACGAAAGGGAACTTCTCAACCTTCTCAAGGATTCTAACAAAACCCCATGGGTCACATCAGACCCAATGCTTTCTCCCTAGGAAAAAGTATGTTCAATAAAAGAAGCCAGGGATTCATTAAAAAAGAAAAGAGTCCACCCCTTACTACTCATTTATATAAAATTCTAGGAAATGCAACCTAATCTACAGAGACTGTAAGTGAATTAATAGTTGCCTGGAACAGGAGTGGGGACAGGGGAATAGATTAAAAATAAGCACAAGGAAACTTTGGAGGATGATGGTTGTGTTCATTATCTCAATTGAATACACATATGTAAGAACGCATCAAATTATACATTTAACACATAATAGAAATAAATCATGCCTATACATGTACATAGGGCTTCCCTGGTGGCTTGGCTGGTAAAAGAATGCGCCCGTGATGCAGGAGACTTGGTTTGATTCCTGGGTTGGGAAGATCCCCTGACGAAGGGATAGGCTACCCACTCCAGTATTCAGGGCTTCCCTGGTGGCTCAGACGGTAAAGAATTTGCCTCCAGTGCAACCTGGGTTCGATCTGTACATTGGGACAATCCCCTGGAGGAGGACATGGCAACCCACTCCAGTATTCTTGCTTGGAGAATCCCGTGGACAGAGGAGCCTGGCGGGTATTGTCCACGGGGTTGCCAAGAGTCGGATACAACTGAGCAATTAAGCATAGCACAGCACAGCACAGGGGTGTACACACACATACCCTGATGCCACGAATGTTACAATGTAAGATAGAGATATATTATTTTTTAAATTTTTTTAAAAGAAAAAAGAGGTCCCATTTTTTTAAAAGAAAAGAGAGGTATAATACATACATGGAAAATAATGAAGAAAATATGCATCAAACTACTAGGAAGACTTTCACGTTCTATCTTTGACATTTCTGTCCTGTTTGAGCTTTTATACAAGCATGTACTGCTTTTGTTGTCAGCAAAAATAAACCAAAAAATCCTTTGTAATAACTTGCCCTCACTGGCTCATCACAGTCCTCCTCCAATTTGGTACCTCTAATAAATCCAAAATGCAATTTTACTTGCTATAACTATTTAAAAAGCTCTCCTTTCCCCATAAATCTGTAAACTACTTTAGAGCATCAGATTTCCTGGCTCAGCCTGAAAACCCTTTGCAGTGCTGGGTCAGCACATAAATTCTGCTTTCTCTTACTCATCCAAGAAAACAAATGCAAAAATCATGAAAAGCAAATGCTAGTAGATATTTGCTGCTTTATTCAAAACTAGTAACTTTTTAGTGGTATTTCCACATTCTTAAGTTGGTATTCTCAATAGTTTAGCACATGAATAAACTCATGCGGTCCTACATTACCGAAGAATTTTGAGAAAATGTACCATTCGCTGACCATATATTGAGAAAGAATGATCATCGCTTTTAAACTTGACTCTTTCAGTAACTCTTTATATTTACCACAAGCTATTTTACTTGGTTCCATCTATCAAAGAGCCCCAAACACATGGGACTTTGGAGCTATGAGAATGGGCAAGGCCTGAGGACCACAGTGGGCATTTTAACACAAGCCTGAACCCAAAGTTGACCAATGGCCAACGGCTGGGCATCCTCAGATAAAGCAGCATTAGGAAAGAAGTAAAACTGAGTGATATCACTAGTCAAGGCCAAAATTCAGGGGAGGACAACGTGCTGGAAACAAACATGGTTGTGTTTAGAGTGACTTCCTCCTGAAGGGAAATTCACAATGTGATGGAGGAAATAGATAAGAAATCACCTACTGCAGCATAATCCAACAGAAATAGAATACAAGCAACATATTTTTAATATTCTGAAAGTTACAGTAAAAAAAAAAAAAGGGAAAGAAACAAAATTAATTTTAACAATAGTCCCTTTAGCCCAATATACTCCAAATACTGCCATTTAAACATGTAATCAATACAAGAAAATTACTCAACTACTTTACATTCATTTTTCCCTTGGAAATTTGGTATGTGTTTGACACTTAAGACTGCATCTCAACTCAGACCAGCCGTGTTTCACATGCTTGTTGTGCTCTATGTGGCTGCCGACTGCCATGCTGAAAAGCGCAGGTCTACATGAGAAATTTAATCAACAGCACAGGCAATGAGATGAGTGCAGGGGGAGAGGCGCACATAAGTACCTAAGATTCACGGACCTTCAGCCAAGAGTTCTGCCTCTTCTTCCAGTATTATACTGACTTTTGCTTTTCAAAATTTAATCCAGTGTTTGTTTCCTCTCGATTCCCTCTCATGACACTTTACTGGACCACACCTCTCTTCACTTGTCTGTAACTTAATCTCATTCAGGTTTCACTTGCTTGCTGGGCCCTAATTTTACCCTTACTTCACAAGTCTCATTCCACAATCAACTAAGAATTTTAAAAAAACAAAACACAAAAGCTTACACTCTACACAAGTACTTATCACCTAATGCTTTGTAACTAGGCCACCTCCTTGCAGAGAAGAAAGAAGGAAGAGTTAGTATGTTTCCTCAATGTGAAGCCCAGGAATCAGGAGCAGAACTAGAGACAAGAATGTGCTTGGTCGCTCAGCTGTGTCCAACTCTTTGTGACCCCGTGGACTGTAGCCCGCCAGAGTCCTCTGTCCATGGGGATTCTCCAGGCAAGAATACTGGAGTGGGTGACCATGCCCTCCTTCCAGGGGATCTTCCCAACCCAGGGATTGAACTCAGGTCTCCTCCATTGCAGGCAGATTCTTTACCGCCTGAGACAACAGGGAAGCCAGAGAAACAAGAATGATGATGATAAAACTCAAGATCCCGTTGGCTTGGGAGAAGCTCTATGTGACATACTCTCACTATGTGCCCTGAGATTGGCCAAAGGTATCCTAAGCCTTATTTCAGCATTTTTTACAGTGAGTATAATTTGTAGTTTTTAACTTAATAAAGTCCATATTCTCTCAAAGCCCAGTTGGGCTGATTATGCAGAAACCAACCATGCTTTACCCAAGTTATTATACGTTTATTTTACTAAGCTTCAACCCATTTATTCAGCTAACTAGATAACATGGTATTGATCAGATCAACACCACTGGTTCAGTTGCTATTTGAACAAATTCACTTCATTCAATCCAGTATCAATACATTGCACCTCTGCCCGAAAGAGTTATCCTGCAAATATACATTTATGACATAAGCTACTAAGAATAGATCTGTGCAAATCCACCTCCTTCCCAATCGCCACCAAATAAAACACTTCAAACTATACACGGTTAGCGGTGTATAAACTCATCTTCATATACAACATGAATTGCTTATCAGTTCATCCTACAATCCACAGAATCCCTGACTGGCATCCATGTAGGTTGAGGAATCAGATTCACCCCCTGCATCCAGTAAGCACTCTTTGTGTAACTTTTAGCACTTTCCTAGGTCAAGTATTTTGAAATTGGAATCAAACCACATTTCCTGTTTTAGAAATTCATGCTCAAGTGCATAGCAGAAGCTTATCAATGGCATATTGAACACAAAAAGGGTCTTAGCTTATAAGGAACTTATCATTTTAACCCTAAGAACCAACTCACATTAGATGGGCTGCAACTAGAATGGATCAAAGTAACTTTAAAAGTCCGATGAATACTCGGGATTAGAAACATTTCTTAAGTGTGATGTGGCTACCAGTGCGTACCACCTCAGTATGTCAGTGATTAAATCCTTTATGCTCCAAAGGTCCACAAGGCTTTCCAGGTGGCCCCGGTGGTAAAGAACCTGCCTGCCAATGCAGAAAACTTAGGAGATGTGGTCCAATGCCTGGGTTGGGAAGATCCCCTGGAGAAGGGAACGGCAACCTACCCCAGTATTCTTGCCTGGGGAATGATATAGATAGAGAAGCCTGGTAGGCTGCAGTCCATCGGGTCGCAAAGAGTTGGACATGACTGAAGAGACGCAGCATACACGCATGCAGGGTTTGATAGCACCCTGTGTTTTCAGATATCCACTGGGGGTTAAACAGAACTGAAGCAATGCAGCACCAGAAGTCCATAAAGAGATTCTTTCCTAAAGGTACCATTGACTTGAAAGATTTACTCAAGCTTGCTTCAACTGCTATCATTGAGAACTGCTAAAACAATATAATTGTCAAACTAGTGTATTGCTAATCCCATTTTTATTGTTAACATTTGCCAATGAAATTGCTCTTTAATTGTTTGCTCTGGAATAGACATAAAATATCATGACAGTGATATTTTGGCACATATTGGAAAATCTGCTATGAATATAGATTTTTTCCAATAAAATACAGGTTGCCCATATTACTTGGCATTAAAATGATTTACGGAAGTAGGCCAAAAGAAAAAACTACTGAAATAAAATGAGGAGAGACCAGAGTTATAGCAAAATCCAAAGGCTGATCCATCCAAATTCATACTTAAGACTCGTTTAAACACAATGTTTACTCTTTGGAACACTTTCCAATGAGGAAAGAAGAACGAGGAAAGAAGGAGAAAGGGAGAAGGCTGCTCATCCAGCAACTCAACACTCAAAACCCAGCCATCAGGCCCTCCTGTGGTTGACTTTCCCCAGGAGTCCCCATTTATTAAGCAGATCCAGACTGCCTGAGTGTCGCAGACCCTGCAGCCTGTGTATGGGAGCCTGGCTTAATTCAGGGCAGGCTGCCTGAGGCTCTGCTGTCCCGCAGTGGCCCTGTGCTGTCAGGGAAGATGCAGCGTCTCACCCAGGTGGGCCCTGCCAGGGAAGCAGCACCCAGCTGCTGCGGCAGCTCCTTTTTGTAAGCCATCAGCTGCCTGGCTCTGTCCACCACTTGGCCTGCCAAGAGTGGGGACACTGGCAGGTGCAACCCAGGATTAAAAATATCCTGGCTGCTCTCTGGCCTGAATGTGATGCTAGAACTCCTGGGCCCTTAGATCAGACCTCTGAGACCAGTTCTGTCTTTTAAGTTTCCTTCCCAGAGTCCCTCTGACTGATCTCAAAAGCCTCGCTGATGGAAATTGCGGGCAGCTCCCAAAATCCAGCTTTCAACCTGTTTCAAGTTTCCAATAAAAGCTCATGACCCTAAATCTCCCCCCAACACAACCCCTTGGCCAGGCAGTCTATGTCCTCACTGCATGCTGCCCTGGCGCAAAGGGGCTCAAAAAGATTTTTTTAAGTAGAGGATCCTGACTTTTTAATTTTTAAGTGGAAGTATAGTTTATGTACAATAATATATGTCACAGGTGCAGAATATATTGATTCACATCTTTTAAAGCTTACACTACATTAACAGTTATTATAAAATATTGGCTATATTCCCCAAGTACAATATAGCCTTATAGCTTATTTTATACATAATTGTACTCTTAGTCCTCTACTCCTATATTGCCCCCTCCTCCCTTCCCTCTCTGCACTGGAAACCACTACTTTGTTTAGAGGATCCTGATTTTGAAGAGTATAAATTATTTGCAAAGAACCACAGTAAAAAGACCTGCAGGGTCTGGTCCCAAAGTACTCACTCCCTACCATCTCTCCATGGCACTGGTGCAGGCACATTTAAGTACTCAGCATAGCCTAGCTTCGAGACCGCTCTCCTCATGACAACCCCCTGTTAAAAGGTTACTTCTGTGAGATTCCTCTCCCTACATGGAGCAGAGCCCATCATTCCCTCCCCTGGAAATCATAGTACTCTCTTTCTCTCTCAGTAAAGCTCCTACCAAACAGGACAACAGATACAGAATTCTGCTGCCTTCATCTTCACCTTCCTCTAGGCCTGCAGGAAAGACACAGACGCTGATTATAGTCCCTGCCCACCAGATGAGGCAGTTTTGCTTTCTTAAAGAAAAACATCTCAGACAGGATGTCTTACATCGTGGGCAAAAGTACACATCATATGGGAAACTCAAGACAAGAAGGAAGTTATAAACTCCATTATCAGGCTTTAGGTACCTCAAACCAAAGATGGAAAACAGTTATGGGCTGAGAGTAAAGAAAAAACTCATCAGGAGATCACAGTGGACCACCAGCTGAACAGGTCAAACGCTGCTTTGTTTTTTAGTGAGTGGCCCGAAGAGCAGTAGCCAAGGGTCTCGGTCCAACCTTTTCATTATGTCTTGTTCTGATCAAACCACTACGAGAAGCTGTTCTATATACACCAGACACCACCTAGGCCCTCGAACTTAGAAACCAAACCTAACTAAAGTTATAAACTGTGTTTCCTTGAATCTAGGAATCCGTCAGTTCTAAGATACACCATTATTTTATCAAGCACTACAGAAGAAAAGTGCTGCCAATTAAACTATGGCATGGTTTCTTACTACTTAGAATCTGCATTTTATTTTTATTGAAAGAGTTCTTTTAAACTTAGACATAGTTTTTTTTATAACATATTATTCTTGGGCACTAATAAAAAGAAAAGGAAAACTGAAATGTATCGGTTAAGGCAATGACAACCAGGTCACCTGGCTGAAGGCAACTGTTAAATGTCACTGGTTTGGGAAGTACAGTCCAGTTTCAGAAATGTTAAAATTTTAATAAAAAAATGTACAGCACAGAATCAATAAAACACTCTCTTACGTCTAGCTCAGTGACAAAAATTGGAAAGGACAAGGCAGTAGTTCATAGGATAACCGCTAAAAAAGACACTTCATTGATTAAAAATGTATGTATACAGAGAAAACAGTTCAGGGTATTCAACTCAAGAAAGATGAAAACAGAACAAGGATTTGAGAATATTCTTCAAGGACATCAAAAGTCCTATCCCAAAAAGTGATTTCCAATTGTTTTTTCTTTATATTTTTTAAAAAAATAAGAGCCTACAAGAAACTTGAGCATGGAGATGTTCTATTTGGAGGAAGAGTCTCACCTAGAAATGCCTCTGAAGTCACACAACATGTGACCAGCTGGAATCCTGACCTGGAGAGTGTGTGTAACCTCCATCCACTCCCTGTGACAGTTACAACCCAACAACAAGGGTTTAAATGGTGGCACTGATCAATTAAACATTTGCACAATATGAAGCCTTGCTAGTTGCCAGTAATACAAAGATTCAGCACGGGGGAGGGGGATTGGTAAGGCACAAGGGAGAATTTCCCACATTGGGATTTCAGACCTTGAGATGACTGCCAAAGGCTGGGGTGAGAACTTTCTATCAGTCACAAGGAGCTGTAGTGATCTTAGCAGGTCAGAAGCCCCCTGGGCACAGCAAGGGGGTGAGTAACATCCGAGAGTTTCAAGTCTGGTCAAGCTCCAGCTCTCTGAGTCTGAAACACCAAGTCTAGCACAAGCCAGATGTGGCTGAGAGTAGACAGCTTTGGCTCCTGCCCCCTGCCCAGCCATGTGGCTGAACCCAGCCGTTTATGGCACCCATGGCCCTCCAAACACAAATCCGACTCCACAAATTAGCAAGCGATGTATGTCCTGCGGAAGGCAGGAGGTACATATACCACCAGGCGAAGCTTAACAATCTCCACTAGACAGCTGGTGATCGCCATGATGCGTCACCTCCTGTTTCTCTATTTTCTCTCTTTCTTCTCCTGAATGCCCAAAGGTTGCTCTGCTGGAAGCGAAACAAATGGGCGCTAGAGCAATGCCTGCGGGCTGGGGGCAGATTCTCACGGTTCTTCTGGCTATGTTCTTGGGCTCTGCTGAGACCAGGAAATAGAGGAAAGCTACTGAGCCAGTCTGTTTCCCTTGCAGACAAAACCGGGGAACATAGGGGAGCCACCACACTGATCCCTTCCCTCCTGGCTGTAACAAGGACAGAGGCCCTTTGGTATCATGTGGGGATGGAGCGGAGGGGAGGACGCCCCGGCCTGGACCTCCTTCACTGCCCCTCCTTTCCCAGCAACCCTCGGCACCACCCCCCACCCCCAGTGCCTGACCCAGCTGGTGAACTGCCTTGCATAACTGTAGCTCCCACGGCCCAGATCTGCTCTGTGGGTGCAAGTCTCAGGCCCCGTCATGAAGCGGGGCTGGAGGACTGGGAGCGTGGCTCTGCTGGGCTCAGGACCCAAGCGGAGTGCCAAAAAAACACTGCCCTCATCTGCATGCAGCTTTGCATCACATTTGCATACCAACAAGAGACTGACCCAGACTTGCCTGTTGAGTGTCCAGGAGTCTCCGGCGGAGGTGTGGGTCAGCTTGCTACAGGGTCGGGGCAGTGAGTGCATGGGACCTTTTGAAGAAGGTTGCAATTATCTTCTCCTGACACTTCCTCTAAAATCCCCTTTGACCACTGGAAATGGTTCAATCGTCTTAGGACGCCAGCTCTGGGTCATCTTGGTGTCACTTGAGCATGCTTTGGGAATGCCCACCTCTACTGCCCACCTAACTCAAATTACTCAGCAAACCCCACAGCTCTCCTCCAAGGGCAATCTGTGGCCAAGAAAAATAATGTTTTCACCATACAGCCCTATCAGAGCACAAGTAACATGCAGATTAATATTTTAAGATGATTAAAGAGAGCTAATTTTCCATGTGTAGGGTTATCTGATGGTACAAGCTTTATGGATGACCGAGTCAGGTTCCACTGATCTGACTAGGGATGGGTCCCCTCCTTTGTTGCCTGCACTGACAGCCACGGAGGGAAAGTTTTTGGTAAAGGGGGACAACCCACCCAGGTACAAGAGAACATTTTTTTATCTAAGGGCACTCCCTTGCTGTAAGTACCAACTCGGTTTTCAGTGTAATTCTCAGATTTAAGTTTAGTATAAATAGAGATTTAGCAGAAGTGAGAAAATCCAACCCTACATCCCATTTTATTCTCTACACAGAGTAACCAGAGAGGAAAGGTTTTCTTTAACTGGCGGTTTTCAATCAAGCTGCGTTCTATGAATAGGAAAAAAAAAAAAAAATGGTGTACAGAAGCTAAGCTACTCTACATTCTGATGAGGACAACTTCCGCCCATAGGCATCAAACTGCTGACCTGACTCAGTGATGACAAAGTCAGAGAGCTTCATGCTGAACACGAGAACATGCAGACTGAAGCACAGCGATCATCATTCTGCCATTTCATCCACAAACCAAACTCAGATATTCTTTGTATATTTTGTTGTTGTTCAGTCGCTAAGCCGTGTCCAACTCCTTGGAACCCCATGGACTGCAGCACGCCGGGCTCCCCTGTCCTTCACCGTTGCCTGGAGCTTGCTCAAACTCATGTCCATTGAGTCAGTAGGGCTACCTAACCATCTCATCCTCTGTCATCCCCTTCTCCTCCTGCCTTCAAATCTTTCCCAGCATACTTCTATATATATCTTTCTATAGTAGATAAGGTAATTTTTAACTTAATAGAAATAAAATGTGAAGGATTTCCAGAAAGGTCCAGATCATTAAACAATATCCCTGTACCATCGCAGAGCTAGACGAGAGCTCAGACAAGGAAACTGAGGCCCCACAGGTTAAGTGACACCACAGACACACAATCCGGCTGTGCAGGCCGCCCAACCAAACCACGTGGCCAAAGCTTCAAAAATGTTTTCAATTTTTCACTTGAATTTCAGACACACATTTCTTCTCTTACCAGAATTACTTCAAAAACGCGTGAGATCAGTTTGCTGTCTTCCACAAGTCTGTTAAAAAGAAATGCAAAGATAATGTATTAATAATGATTCTTAAAATTATTTAAACTGCTGCCCCAACATGGAGCACTGCAGCCCCATGTTTTACTGCTGAAATACTGTGACTGAGGAATAGTATGATTAAACACTCATTTTAATACACTGAATTACATCTAAACACAAGAAATGTGAGGCTTCTTTGAGAATGACTATTAGCTTTGCCTCATTGAGCTGCACCAGGCAAAACCTCAAACATATATATAAATGTAAAAAATGTATTTAAAAAAACAATTATTATAAAGACTATCAAAATAGGCAATGGCAGCTGAAATAATGCAACCTATCCTTCACGTAGTTAAATTATAAGCTTGCCACACTGTAATCTTTCATATGTACCTCATTAGTTATTTTCTCAACATTAATGATTTAATGTTCAATGATTTTTAATGATCTTTAACTTTAAAAAAAAGTAGACACCAATCACACAATAGCTTCGAGGCACTTTCACCAAACCTAGTGATAAGTGGTCATTTTTTGCAACAGAAGACTTTCTCCAAGCAATTTAAAGGAAAATAGCCTTTATTCAAAAGGGATAGTTTTTTTAAGAACAATACTTCAATTTCTAAATATTCCTTTAGTCCACGGGTCAGAGAACTTTCTCTGTAAAGGGCCAAATAGTAAATATTCTGGGCTTCACAGGCCATGCAGTCTCTATAGCAACAATTACCTCCGCCACAATAGTGTAAAAGTAGGTATAAATAATCTATAAATTAATAAGCATGGCTGTGTTCCAATAAAATTTTATTTACAAAAAGAGGCAGTTTCCCATATTAGGCCCATAAACTATAATTTGTTGATCCTCCTTCAGTGGCAAAAACCACTACAATATTGTAAAGTAATTTAGCCTCCAACTAATAAAAATAAATGGGAAAAAAATAAAATAAAAAATAAATAAATAAATAAATAAAAAGAAAATCAAATTCCTTAACTTGACTAGACATTACTTTGTAGGATAAACCACAGTGCTTAAGACAAGCATATTCCTTTCGCTGTAGGTATGGGCTGTTTGTCTATTTCACAGAGGACATCAGGTGGATAGAAAGGGAATTTATCATCTGGCCTCCCTGGAGCTTATTTGTCTATAATACTACATTGATAAAAGAAAAGCCTATGAGACTAGCAAAAAAAAAAAAAAAGATCACAGTGTTTTAGAAATATCTGTTAAGGAAAAGCGAGCTACAGAGTGAATCCCCAAAGACAGAAGCACTTAGAAAACACTAGCTCAGTATCTAGCAAAAATAAACGTGATCATTTTCTATAGTCTTGATAGATCAGAGGGGAAAAGTTTTGACTACAAGTATTAAATTCATTGACATTCTCTCCCTTTCCTGGGCAACTGCAGGCCCAGGAAGGAAGATGGAGCTCCTTATACCATGAGTGGGTAGGACAGGAAATGCACAAACTCAGGACCAAATGCAACTTTAGGTCAACACATCCTTATTTCTCTTCGTTTCCTAGATATTGACCACATCATTTCCTAAATTGGTCTTCTGAAATTTTTGTGATATATACTCTTACCAGGTCCAGGCCTGAAAGAGCCAAGCACATAAATCTCTGAGTGTGGTTGCCCTAGCAACCAAAAGCCAGGAACATCACAGGGACAGAGGCACCCGTGCTTCCTCAGTGGTACCAAGGAGTGACGGCTCCCTGTATCACAGCCTACTCCAACATTCAGATCCAAAAGCAGACACTCACAAGGCCAGACTTTTTATGACGGTATTTTAAAATACATTCTATTACCAACATGTGTGCATGCTAAGCTGCTTCAGTTGTGTCTGACTCTTTGTGACCCTGTGGACCCTATGTAGCCCTCCAGGCTCCTGTGTCCATGGTATTCGCCAGGCAAGAATACTGGAGTGGGTTGCCATGCTCTCCTCCAGAGGATCTTCCCGACCCAGGGATCAAACTCCTGTCTCTTGCGTCTCCTGCATTAGCAGGCAGGTTCTTTACCACTAGCATCATATGACTACATAAATGATCTTAATTCAATCTTAAAAATTGCAACTAGTTCATCTCCAGGTCTCTGCATGACAAGTAGGCTGACCTGCACTACCTCTTAACACTCTTTTAAGTTCTAACAGTTCAGTCCTTACATTCTTCTGAACACAATCAACCAGAACAATTTTGTTCTTTGATCTGACTAACACATCATTTACAGCCATGTCTGGAAAATTAAAAGCGAACTCAAGGTTAAAAAAAAATCGCTTTTAGTGAAAAAAATTTTTTTTTCTATGACATTTTCTGTGACCCATGAACTAACCTCACATGTAATCTCAAAAGAATGCTAAAACAGGTATGGGACAGGGGTGGCTGCAAACACTTACAACTATCTAAAATGCATCAGTTTTACAGACTGTGGGAAGTGACCAATAAGTGGGCGATGAGTACTGACTAGCATTTTCCTAAATTTAAAATAATAAAATAGATATCTAAAGATGTCACACATACTATTGTTTCTGTGGCATTTTTATTTCACTTATATGTGTACTGGGTAGTGACCTATTGTGAGTTGTATAAAAAACACCTGAAATCCACAGATTCCAGGCTGCTTCAGAGACCTTAGTTTTTAATATGTTCTTAAATTTTGATTTTAAAAACTGGGTCTGCTTACTTAACGCATCTCCTTTCCTATCACCACAGGTCCAATTAGTAGCTCAGCTCTCAAATGACCAAACCCTTAATGTGCTCTGAATAATGGAGTGCACTTCCTCTGACTTGGTGTTCCGGGGAGCAGCTCCGGGGCTCGGGCCTCTGTAGCTCACGGAGGATGAGGCTTACCTCTGAACAACATGGATGTGGCTCATTCTCAGGGAATCATTCAGGCAGAAAGTCTTAAATCATTATATTAGACTTTGGAAAATCATGATGCAAAAGGCGACCTTATTTGGGGGCTCTGTTGTGGTTGGCCCCCATGATTTAAATGACCAGTATCATTTTACTACACGAGTCTGCTATTTCCTAAAATTGAAAAGAATGAAAATGCTATGGCTTATGGACAGCCCAGAGGACAGGAAGGGAAAGATTTATCTGAATCTTCTAAACCAAAAACAAAGTAGAGATCTTTTTGAAATTATCCCACATCTTCAAAGGATTATGAAGTTATTAACTGTAGTAAACTTTTCTTCCTTTATGTTAGCCATTTAAGCACACTGTGTTTAAGTAATTCCAGATGATTAAGTTGAATATACTGCCGTTTCTAAACTCCATTTCTGGGACTACTTTACATTGGGTTTTTTGAGGGGGTTTAGGGGAGGGGTTCTTTTTCCCCTAAATGGTGTAATTAATGATAAGAGTGTGTGTGATGAAAGAATTTTCCTTACAAAGTTTATTTCAGGAGATTCACTGGGATTTTTTTATATCTGTGGTTCATGTTATTAACAAAACAGGTACTGTTTGCATTAGAAAATTTTAAATGAACTTGTGAAAATCTTTAGGATATATTATTTGGAATTCTAACTCCTGTTCTTAAAGCAAATGTTGCCATTGGTGTTGGGAATTTTTTTAAAATTTTTAATTAATGAATTATTTTATTAATTGATAAATTATGTATTGATAAAAATTTTAAACTATTTACTGATGTTTGATAACTCATTTAAAATACCATATATTTAAATTCTGAAAAATACTTGGTTGAGATTTAACTATGAAAGCCATAGCACAAGTTTAAAAGAAAATTTTATCACAAACCATGCTAAACGATAACCAAAAGGATTCATTATTATTTAAAGTATACTTTAAATAAGAGGTCAACATTTTTGATGTAAGAAAAAACAATGGCTATTGAGGTAAAGTTATTGACTGACCTATAGAGTCAAGGTGGCCTTGGTTCTCTCTATTTTCTGGCACAATTACTTTTCATATACTTTGAAAATAGGGCTAAATATAAACTATATATATAAATATAGATACAAAAGACTAGGTTCAACTTAGGTAGGGAAAATTGGTACAGGGAGATCACTCTAGTTCTGTTCAGAGAGATACAGCAGTAGGTTGGGTTGAATTTCAAACTATTATTAGCTTTTTTTTTTTTTTTTAAAAAAAAGCAGGCAGAGGATCTCCATCTGCTTTTTACTCAGTTATACAGGCAAGAAAAGTGGCCTCCAAAAGTGATAAAACACGTCTACAGAAACATGGGGGTCTATCCATCGAGTTACACTGTCTTGAGTTTGCTTCCTTACTTGGAGGCTTTAATCTGCTCCCAGGGTGGAGACAACACACATGAAGAAGGGCCAGGAGCCTAGAGTCACAGTCCTCATCAGTCAATCCTATCCTTCAGGTACAATGTCCTCCCCAAAGGCTTCTCCACGGTCTCTGCAATTCTGGAGTCTGTCTAGTCATAAAGACCTTACTTAGTACTGGAGACACTTCTTCCTGGATACTATGTCAGGTTATGATGAACACTTTTGAACCCTTGTCACGAGCTAATCTTACAGCTCAAAATCAATGCCTTCAAGCTCAGTCAAGTCAAATGGCTTGACAAATGTCTGACAAACAGATATCATATAATAGCACTTAAATGTGGAATCTACAAGAATGGTACAAATGAACTTATTTACAGAACAGAAATTGAGTTACAGATGTAGAAAACAATCTTACGGTTAACGGGGGGAATGGAAGGGAAAAACTGGGAATTGGGATTGACATATAGAGACACCTACATATAAAATAGACAATAAAGACCTATTGCACAGCACAGGGAACTACGCTCAGTACTCTGTACTGACCTACGTGGGAAAAGAATCTTAAAAAGAGTGACTGTATGTACATGTAAAACTGAGTCACTCTGCTATACACCTGCAACACAACACTGTCATCAACTATGTCTCATGAAAACATTTTATTTTTTTTTTAATTTTATTTGTTTTTTATTTTTTTTATTAGTTGGAGGCTAATTACTTCACAACATGAAAACATTTTAAATGGCTTGACAGACACTTAACCAAACAAGAAAACAAAACTCCACTTCCATCAGAGGTATATTCACAGGGTATAGGTGACCAGGCATGGGGAGAACTTAGGGAGCAGCCCAGACGACTGAAAGGAGGTGATCATGAGCTTGAAAGACAGGGGATTGGCCGGTTACAATGTGTGGGGACAGGTGTACCCGGAGATGGTGGTGAAGAGAATCAGAGACGGCTCATTAGTAAAGAAACAACGTAACTGTCATGCTCACAAGTGTGGCTTTCACCCTGGAAGGATGGGAAGCCTCCACTGGATTTTAAGCCGAAGAAGGACACGGTTGGATTTGTTATTCAGACCCCAATCTGACAGTAACAGGAAAAAGGAACAGGTGAAGGAGTGCGGGCTAGAACTTCGCTCCTCAAAGAGTGGTCTGCAGGCCAGAGCCAACAGCCACAGATCTATGACAATATAGTGACAGAAACTGGAAAAATTACATTTTTATGTTAGACCTGATGATAAATTTAAACCTTATGGCAGTTTTAAAACATGGCCCCACCAACACATGATGACAAACAGAACATCTGCATCAAAGGACCTGTCCATGAGATGCTTACAGTGGAGCATCCTGGCAGAGACCACCTTCCCCAGGGAGCACATTTCACATCACCAGGAGTCAGACATACTGACGTCATATACACCCTGATATCATGCATCAAGGAGGGCACATCCTCACTTCTGGGGTATGCTTGTGAAAAATGCACAACACTAATCTAACCATGAAAAATTCAAGCAAATGTGAGAGGCATCTTACAAAATAACCACTCATAATACGTCGAAAGTGTAAGTCATGAAAGACAACAGAAGGTCTGCTCTTTAGGTCTCTGTGAAGGAGACAATGGGATGATTTGAGAGAATAGCATTGAAACAAATGCATTACCATATGTAAAATAGATAACTAGTGCAAATCTGATGTATGACGGAGGGCACCCAAACCCAGTGCTCTGTGACAACCAGGAGGGACAGGGTGGGGAGGGAGACGGGAGCGGGGTTCAGGAGGGAGAGGACAAAAGTATACCTATGGCCGATTCAAACTGATGTATGGTGAAAACCATTAGAATGCTGTGACTATCCTACAATTTAAACAAAAAAAATTCTTTTTTAAAAAGACAACAGAAGGGTGAGAACTGTCCCAGATTGGAGCAGACTAAGAAGACATGAAAACTAAATGCAGTGTGGGGTCCTAGATTGGACCTGGGACCAGAGAAAGGACATTACTGGGAAAACTGGCAAAACTGGAGTAAGACCTGCAGATTAGTTGACAGTGAAAGATGTTTCTCCTTAGAAGAAAAGCTATGACAAACCTAGACAGTGTATTAAAAAGCAGAGACATCACTTTGCCAACAAAGGTCCGTATAATCAAAGTATACTGGAGAGGGTGTGGAGAAAAGGGAACCCTCTTACACTGTTGGTGGGAATGCAAACTAGTACAGCCGCTATGGAAAACAGTGTGGAGATTTCTTAAAAAACTGGAAATAGAACTGCCATATGACCCAGCAATACCACTTCTGGGCATACACACTGAGGAAACCAGATCTGAAAGAGACACGTGCACCCCAATGTTCATCGCAAGCCACTGTTTATAATAGCCAGGACATGGAAGCACCTAGATGCCCATCAGCAGATGAATGGATAAGGAAGCTGTGGTACATATACACCATGGAATATTACTCAGCCATTAAAAAGAATTCATTTGAATCAGTTCTAATGAGATGGATGAAACTGGAGCCCATTATACAGAGTGAAGTAAGCCATAAAGATAAAGACCAATACAGTATACTAACGCATGTATATGGAATTTAGAAAGATTGTAACGATACACCCTATATGCAAAACAGAAAAAGAGACACAGAAGTACATTAACAGACTTTTGAACTCTGTGGGAGAAGGTGAGAGTGGATTATATTCAAAAGACAGCATGTATACTATTTATGGTTTGAAACAGATCAGCAGCCCAGGTTGGATGCATGAGACAAGTGCTCGGGCCTGGTGCACTGGGAAGACCCAGAGGAATCGGGTGGAGAGGGAGATGGGAGGGGGGATCGGGATGGGGAATACGTGTAAATCTATGGCTGATTCATATCAATGTATGACCAAAAAATAAATAAATAAATAAATAAAATAAAATAAAAAAAAACTACTGGTCTTTCCAGTAGCTTTTCCAATAGTCATGTATGGATATGAGAGTTGCACAATAAGGAAGGCTGAGCACTGAAGAATTGATGTTTTTGAGCTGTGGTGTTGGAGAAGACTCTTCACAGTCCCTTGGACTACAAGAAGACCAAACCAGTCAATCCTAAAGGAAATCAACCCTGAATATTCATTGGAAGGACTGATGCTGAAGCTCCAATACTTTGGCCCCCTGATGCGAACAGCCAACTCATTAAAAAGACCCTGCTTCTGGGAAAGACTGAAGGCAGGAGGAGAAGGGGACAACAGAGGACAAGATGGTTGCATGGCATCACCGACTCAATGGACATAAGTATGAGCAAGCTCCAGGTGAAGGACAGAGAAGCTTGGCATGCTGCAGTCCATGGGGTCGCAAAGAGTCAGACATGCCTGAGCAACTGAACAACAAATTATATCAATGCTCATTTCCTGGTTTTGAAAGTTGTACTATGGCTCTATAAAATGCTACCACTAGGGGAGGCCTGGTGAAGGATATACGGAAATTTTCTGCAATATTTTTGTAACTTTGCCATGAGGCTAAATTTATCTCAAAATGTAAAGGCTTTTCTTTTTTAATGGCTCCTGAAGTCTTCGTGTCTCCTCTCTTTTAGAAGTGGGGTCTGCGTCCTCTCCTTTTGAATCTGGCAGGTTTGAAAGTGCTTAGACCAACAGAGTAGCACAGAAGTGACACTATGTGATTTTTGCTCATATTCTGTTTGTTTTCATTTCACTTTCATAGCATTTTAGAAAAATGTTTATTCCAGCTATCTGCTGCTGCTTAACAAACCAACCCCAAATGCAGCATCAGAGAGCAATAACTACTCTGTCACGTCCATGGCTTCTGTGGGTGGTGAAATCTGGACAGGGCACAGCGGGGGGTGACCTATCTTTGTCCCCAGTGTTTGAGGCCTCAGCCGGGGAGACACAAAGGCTGGGGTTGACTAGACTAGCTTAGAGGCTGTAATTATCTGAAGGCTTCTCTATTCACATGTCTGGTATCTGGGCTGGGATGACTCAAGGAAGGCTGTTAATTCTGTTCACTGGATCACCCAGTACTGCCCTGTCCACGTGGCGTGGCCTCGCACAGCGGGGCAGCTGAGCGCCGAGCAGGAGCCTTCCAGGAGAACCAGGCTGATACTGCATGACCTTTTGTAACTGAACCTTGGAACATAGAGCATCACTTGACAACAGTTAAGAGGTTAAAAGTCCAGCCCAGACTCAGGTGGAGGGAGCTAGAGCCATCTGAAGAGGGAGACGCATTGTCACATAACAGAAGAGCATGGGGCAGGAGATGTTTTTGCAGCCATTTTTATAAAACACAATCTGCCATGGGCGTGGTATTGGGCTGCAACATGTTGAAATTTCAAAATCTGTTTCTTCACCAGATAGTTTGAGTAACACCAATGCAGAACCAGAGAAACCAGTTAATATGCTACTGCAGTGATGCAATGGAGACATGACTGAGGCCTCGTATTAGTTGTCTGTTGGTGCATAACATATTACCATAAAATTCATGGTTTAAAGCACACCCACTGATTAACTCAAAGGTCTGTAGGTCAGAAGTCTAGTTCAGCATGGCTGGGTTATCTGCTCAGAGTATCAAAGGTCTAGAATCAAGATGCCAGCTGGGCTAAGTTCTCATTAGGAGGGTGGAAGGGGTCCAATTTCAACCTTACTACTGACAGAATTCAGTTCTTTGCAGTTGTAGGACCCAAGTCCCTATTTCCTTGTTGGCTGTCAGCCAGGGATCCCTCCCAGGTTCCTGAGGACATTCTCATTCCTTGTCATGTGGCCCCTTCAGTTTCCAAAACCAGCAATGGGGAATCGCCTCCATGTAAAATCCTTCTCAAGCTTCAGATCTCTCTAACTGATATGTCTTTGACCTCTAGATCAGATTTAAATGGCTCATATGATTAGTCAGGCCCACCATGAAATGATCTCTATATTTTAAGGTCAACTAGTTTGGGACCTTAATGACATCTGCAATAACCCCTCATAGCAGCAATAAATTAGTCTTTTAACTGAATAACTGGGAGAACATGGGCTTGGAGTCTTAAAGGTTATCTAAGAATTCTGCCCACTACAGACTTGACCTTGCCTCCACCTCAATTCCATCTTACTTCACCTCCTTTTTTTAAAAAATATAATTCAGATTTGATTCTTTGAATAAGCTGCTTCTGACCAACTTGTGTATAAACCCAAAAATAGATGCTGGACATTGGTTAGCTTTCCAACAACAGTGGGTACAAGTTTTAGATTTCATATTTGTTCACAACTGAGCACTAGACTACAAACAAAGCTTTTTTGTTTCTTATGGCTTACATAATTTACCAGCTAAGTGGGCCAACAACAGTCATTTTAAATAAAAAGTCTCTAACATTAGCTGAATTTCAAATTATTGGTTCACTGAATCAGCTTCAAAAGGAAATGGTTTCATAATGTTTAGTTATGGCATAATATTATGTCTGTCTTGAAAGCAAGAAAATTTACGATGTTTCTCCTTGAAATGTTTGCCCTTGCTTGCAATGCTTGCTAACTATCTTACAGAGAACTGCAGAAGCCTTCCCAATAAAAGGACACATATAAAGACTTATTTCCCCAGCAACCCAAAAACGCGGGGTTAAGATTTTAGCAGCTTTAGCACAGAGAATTTCAGACCTGGTCATTTTACAAAGATCTACAGAATCCTCCACGGAACAGGCATCACACTTCTTCCTAGAGGAAATCTGCACCCCAGCTGTCCCAAAACATATACAATATAAAAACAATTTAAGCCAAGTTATAAAGCCGACTGCTTCATTTGCTGAGCAAGTGTGAGAACTAAATGAGCACATGAGCCATACCAGAATGTGCCTCTGAAGTACCAAAACCTCCCACTGACTAAAATAGCATAAAGACACAAAGTTCAGTTAAGAGACACTTTGGTTATGCAAAAAAAGCACATGTTTTCCAACAGAAAGGAGATCTTAGATGGAAAAAGAAGAACATTAGCAAGTTTGCAAAACGCTTTTCTATTATCTCAACAGATGCCCAATACAGCCCTGTGAAAGTCCACACCTGTTGATTGAATCTAGGCAACAGAATGCTTCTGTAACAGATAGTATGAAAGGTGAAAAAGAAAAGCAGCAGTCAAGAGGCTCTTCATGCAGTGTATGGAATGCCTGACAAGACGTCTCTAACTCCTCCTAAGTCTAGATGCTGTGAGGTGCCTGAAAGTCCCGTTTCGTCTGTGGCTTTACAGCGCCGTCCCCACACAGGCGCTGATGCCCTTGTTAAGCAGCCACGGGCTTCGGCCCGCCGCACCAAAACAGCCCCGGCTTCCTGCTCTGCGTCCTGAGCCCTCTCCCTCTCTCTTTCTGAACCCCGTGGCTCTGCAGCTGGCCTCCTTGATCTAATAATTCACTGCATCCTTGGCACTCTCCTCAAGACACAGTTCTGTATTGGTCCCACAGCTCCGCATATCCTGAAGCTACGGGTAAGAAGCATGTTCATCCTTGCACCAAACTGGCAAAGACAACAAACAGAAAGAAACCCAGTCAGTAAGAGAAA
The DNA here is from genome assembly GCF_019320065.1 of Cervus canadensis. NCBI lineage: Eukaryota > Metazoa > Chordata > Mammalia > Artiodactyla > Cervidae > Cervus > Cervus canadensis. Next base: position 45,093,302 of record NC_057407.1, on the reverse strand, counting down.
GGACAGGCTGGGACACAGGTTCCTAAGAGAATCACTAGACTGTATATTATGTGGACAGCATTTCTTTCCACTTACGGACATGAGCTCAACACTTGAAGGAGCACTTGCAGGGACTTCCCTGGTGGTCCAGCAGCTAAGACTCTGGGCTCCCAACACAGGGGACCTGGGTTTGATCCCTGGTCAGGGAACTAGATCCCACATGCCACAACTGAAGATTCCGCATGTGGGAACTAAGACCTGCTGCAGCCAAATCAATACTTTTTAAAAAAACACTAATTGTATGTGAGATATTTTAAATTTTATTTTCAATTTCATGAACCTGCTTGTTTTCTGTGGCTCCTTTTCATCCTTATTACTCAGTAATGAGAGACCTTTTTCGAATCCACTTGAAGTCAGGCTAAGATTTCTTCCTTTCCTTGCTCTCACTCAATAAACATTACTGAATGCCTATCATTACTGAATACAACACGCTGAGAGCTATGTCCAGTGTTAGAAGTGCTATGAGAGATGGCTATAAAGGGTACAGAAAGGATCATAGGAATCGTCGGAGGTGCAGAGTAACTGTGGATGGCCCAATAACTATGATTTCCAGTGCTGCCCATGTGCTAGATTAGTGGATTCTAACAAAGAGAAACCACAGGGATGATGGTGATGACTAATTCTTCTTTTTTTTTTTTTTAATAAGAAACTAAGGCACAACGAAATGGTCTAGCGACAAGAAGTGAGGCTGAGACACAAACCTCAGCTGTTTAGATCAGTGTCCGCACTGCACAGAATAAGGACTGCTTGAGCTGAACTCTGAAAGAGGAGTAGGTTATAGATCAACAGTGAATGAAGGATGGAGCAGAAGGGGAGATAGGACAGATTAAGAATGAGCTGCGCCCTGGGCAAAGGGAACAGCATGAGAGAAAGTAAAAACAGAATGGCTCCTTAAGGACACAGAAAAGGCAAGTTTATCGCATAAGTGGAAAAAGTAAAGAGAAGGCAACGCAAGATCAGGCTGGAGGAATAAACCAGGGCTGACTGCAGACGATCCTGTTATCCATGCTGGTGAGCTTAACTGACTTGGTAAACTCCAGCCTGCAGGCCAAACCCCGCCACCTGCCAGTGTGGCCCACGAGCTAAGAATACTGTCAGGTTTCGAAATGGTTGGAAAAAATCAAAAGAAGATTTCATGACATATGACAACTGCATGAAATTCAAATTTCCACTTCCATAAAGTTTTATTGGAACACAGCGATGCTCATTCCTTCACACACTGTCTGCAGCTGCTTTTACAACACAGTGACAGCTGAGAGGCTGCAGCAGAGACCATATGGCGAGTGATGCCTAAAATGTTTACTATCTGGCCTTTCGCAGAAGAAGTTTGATGAGTTAGCACATGTCCCTGATCTAGGTGACTGGGTGCCACTAAGAGAAGGACTAGGCAACGATGCCATCACCAGCTTTACATTTTTACAATGATCAGGCTATAGCTAGAGGATGGCCTGAACACAAAAAAACTGGGAACAGGAAGATCAGCTAGCTGCCAGTGATGGCTCTCGAGAGGTGATAAGAACCAAAGCAGGAGTAAACAGGAAAAGATTAGCAAGGCTGTATCAACATGACTTGAAAATCTGTCAAATACAGGGACTTCCCTGGTGGTCCAGGGGCTAAGACTCCATGCTCCCAATGACTCAGAAAGAAATTTTTTTAAGACTCAAGAAATAGGAGTTTATTTTTTTTTTAATTTTAATTTTTTTCATTAATTTTTATATATTTTTAAAGAAAAGAAAAGAAAATCTATCTGATGCAGGAGAGAGAGAAGAGGAAAGAAGTTCAGAATGGCTCCAGTACTTCATTTGTCCTACCTGGAGGCCACCACCATGACCGCCACCAGAGCAACAAACATCACGGCAAGCAACCTCATCTGCAGAAGCTCCTATACAACAATTCACTGGTCTTAGAGCTTCATCTCTTACTTAATCCTTACTGTGAGATAGGCATGAGTGACCTTACAGAGAAGGACACTAGAATTGAAACTTATCCAAGGTACACAGCTAATTAATTGCAGAGTTCATGATTTTCAGCTGCTCTAAGATACAATATTAAGACAATGTTTCAGGGAAAGGCTAGTCTGGATAAGAAGATGAGTTAAACTTGGAAAGAGGAAGGACAAGTGAGGACAGACATCTATGGAACACCGATATGTCAATAAAGAGCTGGCCAAAAAAAGAAAACCTGGAAGTCTCAAAAGTTCACCAGAAAAGGAAGTCAAAGGGAGTGAAATGGAAAAGAGTCAAAAAGAAGAGCTTCATCTTCTTGGTATTCAGATCTTCAGTTTAGTCTCAGTTCCTAGAAGTTGCACTTTCATTACACTGAGTAATTTTAGGACCCCCAAGCTCATTTCAGGAGCTACTTCTAAGATCAATCCATGATACTGGTGCTAACAGATAAAAATAGAGAGAAGATCAACCTGAAACCACTGAACCAAAGGCTATCTTACTGACCACAAAAACTATAAAATGGGTTATAGATTGTCATTCATGTTATAGCTTTTGATAAGAACCACCAGTCTGTGTCTGGGTATGTACTTAAGAAATGTATGCTTTTTCTTGATTATACAAAATGAATAAAAGCCTTAATAATTGTATATAGCTATTTAAATTATTTTCATAAAATATATAAATACAGAGGCATAAAATACATTCTTTGAATGTTCTACTGGGGAGAATAGCAAAGCATTACAAATAAAATATTCTAATGTCAGCACTATAAGAAAATCATTAGTAAGTTTTAATATATTATTTCGCTGTTTTTGGGTTCATATAAGACATGGGACCAACTTCCTCTTTAAAATAATAGTTACTGTTTCTTGTGCATGTTCTTTGTGTTGCTTGGACAGCCATAGCTGGTTTGATGTCTAATAACCATAGCTGAGTCCATTTTACAGAAGAAAACATTGACACTTAGGCTAGTGAAACAGTCCGCTCACAGTCATTCATTCACAAAGCCAACGATGGACCTGGGATTAGAAATGGAATCTGCCTGTTCTGACAAACCATTAGGTGTATTACATCATAATACGGGGCAAGAGAAAAAGTCAAGTCATACTACATACATTGGGATTTTTAAAGTATTAAGAACATTTCCCATGTCATCATGTATTCAATTAAATATTAGTTCTCATAACTACATACCTTTCTTTTCTGTTTGTTATTAGTCAACTTTTTCTTTTTTAATTGAAGTACAGTTGATTTACAATGTTGTGTTAATTTCCGGTGTATAGCAAAGTGACTCAGTTATATATATATACACACATACATACATACATACATACATATATATATATGTATATATATATACATATATTCTTTTCAGACTCTTTTCCCTTACAGGTTATTACAAAATACTGAGGATAGTTCCCTATGCTACACAGTAGGTCCTTGCTGGTTATCTATTTTACATGTAATTGTGTGTTTTTGTAAATCCCAAACTCCTAATTTATCCTTTGTCCTTTCCCCTTTGGTAACCATAAGTTTTTTCTATGCCTATGAGTTTATTTCTGTTTTGTAAGGAAGTTCATTTGAATCGATTTTTTAGATTTCACATGTAAGTGGTATCATACAATATTTATCTTTCTCTGTCCAGCTTACTTAGTAGGATCACCTCTGTTGCTGTTGTTTAGTCACTAAGTCGTGTCCAACTCTTTGCAATCCCATGCAAGCCCACCAGGCCCCTTTGTCCATGGGATTTCCCAGGCAAAAATCCTGGAGTGGGTTGCCATTTCCTCCTCCAGGAGATCTTCCTGACCCAGGGATCAGACCTGCATCTCCTGCGTTGGCAGGCAGATTCTTTACTGCTGAGCCACCTGGGAAGCCCCAGGTCGATCTCGAGGTCCATCCATGTTACTGCAAATGGCATTAGTTCATTCTTTTTAATAGCTGAGCAATATTCTATTGTATATTCTTCTAACCTACTTGTTAGAATTCCTCTATTGATGGACCCCTGTTTTCCACTTTTTAGTAGTATTCATTAGGGAAGTAAAATGTGGTTAAGGGATTGTGTCAAATGAGTTCAACTTCTCATTCAACACTCCTAGCTCTGCGCTTCCAGGAAAGTGTGAAACCCCGAACATTACTTTTCTCCCAAGTGATACCACTACCTGCTTCCCTTCCTGAAGCTGAGAAGCAAATAAGGTTGTGCCTGTGAAGTACCCAGCACTGTCTGGTACATGGAAAACTCTCTGTCAAAATAGATACCAACTGTCTTTACTATTAGTGTTGCCGCTGTTTTAAATCATGCTTTAATGGACATTCTTACATGTAAGAATTTGTGTGCATCTCTTACTATTTTCTGTTAGGATGAATTCCTAGACGTGGAATCAAAGGCTATATTTCAGGTTTAACACATACTGGCAGTTGGCCTGACACAAAAGATGCACCCATTTGTGACAGTCCGTGTTCCACCAGTCTGTGAACAAGGGCTATTAACATTTTTAAAAAGTCCATCAATATGATGTTTTTATTATTTTGGTGGAATTTTCTTTGATTACTAATGAGGGCAATTCTTTTTCATGTTTATTGTTAGAAATGGCCTTTACAAGTTCTTTGTCCATTTGCCCTTTGGGCCCACCCTTCTTCAGAATGTCAAGACTCTAATGATATCTGTCCCTAAAAGCTGACCGTTATGTTGAGTCTGTAAACAGTTGGCTTAAGCAGGATCTACGAGTCCAAGCAGAGAAGAGAGGCGCACACACCATGTGCGTCCTGAGGGCACACGGCATTTACCTCCTTAAAGAACCAGGGCCAGTCCCCTTCACTTCATGGGCTTGTTTCCTCTGGAATCTGCTGTGGCCGAGAATGCTAAGTAATAACACATGTTTGGGATGGTGATAAAAACATGCCAAGGAAGTCACAGAACATTATTTGAAACCCAGACCACTGTTTAGTCTGGCAGCTCTTGTGCTCTTCAATTATATGACAAAGGCCCCGTCTGTACAGCAAACACTGTAATACATTCTGACCAATAACTGTCACCACATGGAATCAGAAGACTTGACGTGTGAGAGAGTTTGGTGTGGAGACAGGAGAGCTGAATTGGGAGGCTGTCTTGTGCCTCAAGTTACATTCCATTCAGTGGGGTATCACTTTGTTCTACAGAGTTGACCGACAGTGACAGGTGTATGGGACGGAATCACAGACAACGCCTGGCTTCATCAAGAGTAGATTAACAACAACAAGGAGGAACGTGCAGCTTAAGACTGTTAGACTGTTAATTCTACAATGGTCCATTACCTAGGGAAATCATCAAAAGAAAGCACAAACGGGACAACAGAAATATGAGGTTAAAACTTGCCCAAACTTATCAAGGGACCGATTCTCTCAGACTTTAGAAGGTACACTGATCATACCAAGAGACTTTATTTAGCTGTTATTTCTACAGTTAGGATGCCACGAAGGTTTGCTGGCTGCAATAACCAGGTAAAGGTTTCTAAATGAACTGTGATTTGTAAAGACAGCTAGTAACTGTATAAACACGAAATATCAAAATAAGGGCACCGTAGGGTGCTTCATTGCCAGACGACGTTATCTTCTCCTTTTGGCATTGTTTTCTGTGCTCATATTTTAACACCATCTAAAGCAAGACAAATTTGCTCTACAAGTGCAAAATGACAAAAAGGCATTAAATTGATGAGTCAAAACTCAAAGACGCCAATAAGAAGAGTTGGAAACTCCGATCAAGCCAAGAAAAATAAATGCACCAGTCAAAATAAATGTGTCACACATTAATATTCTGGTCGGAGGCAACTGATTCAACTGTCATCTTGATACATTCCGGAATGAACCAGTTAAAATGAAGATGTTAAATAAACAAATCATTTAAAGAATATTCCTTTTAAATCCTGAAGGTAACGATCCAGCCTGTGGTGACTGGATAAACAAATGGAAAAATGTTGATTATGGTAAAGAATACAGTAGACTGCTTTGACAGCACACCCTGTATATACATGAAAAATCAAGTGTTCTGCCGAAGGACGTCAATGTTTAGGTGACAACGGCTCACGAAAGTTACTGGAGGTGTGGGTCCTACCCATGCCCACGACTGCCGTCTAGTCACGGGCACTGACTGCCCCTAGAACCACCCACAGGGAAGGTCTCATTTCACTGGCACACAGGCCACTTCAAGCTTTCGCCTCCTCACAGAACAGGCTGGAATAGGTCACTGTGGACTCGCACATACAAAAGTGTCTGCACGGACCCCACAGAAAAGTTTCTCTATGCAACTGAGTCACTCCCTAATAATGGCTGGTGACCTGAGGAGGCTGCCACTGAACCAAGGTTGAACTACTCAGGAGGCTCAGAATGCAGTCCTAGAATTCGCATCATGCTCTGATAGCCCAGGCTAGACTCCTGTGCTAAAAGAACCGCGGTATGTGAGCAGAGCTCTGTTCACAATGCTGTCGTGTCATCTCCACGACGGCCACAGAGCCTGCAGAACAGTCTCTGGCTGTGTCTAGGGGCCGAGGAAGCCTAGGGCTCTTGACAGTGTAGAGCTTAGGCGGAGAAAACCAGCGACCCATGGGCTGCATGCGTCCACCACTAAAGGGCTGCGTCAAGCGGCACCAGGAAAGACACGGATATGTTTCCAGACAGAAGATGTCTGTTCTAGATAGAAAGTGAAAGTGAAAGTCGCTCAGTCGTGCCCGACTCTTTGCGACCCTATGGACTGTATAGTTCGTGGAATACTCCAGGCCAGAATACTGGAGTGGGTAGCCTTTCCCTTCTCCAGGGGATCTTCCCAACCCAGGGCTTGAACCCAGGTTTCCCACGTTGCAGGCAGATTCGTTACCAGCTGAGCCACAAGGGAAGGCCAAGAATACTAGAGTGGATAGCCTCTCCCTTGTCCAGGGGACCTTCCCGACCCAGGAATCGAACCAGGGTCTCCTGCATTGCAGGCAGATTCCTTACCAACTGAGCTACGAAGGCCCAGGCTAAAAAACACCTCTCAGCAGGGTTCGAGAAAGGACTGAGCTCCAGCCTATCTGAAGGAGCTGAGAATAAATAGTGATTCTGAACACGCTTCAACAGTCTATTATGGGGGACATAACACGTTTTTCACAGGGAAAATAATGTCTTAATTTTTCAAAGGCAAGTGTGAAAAGTGTGTTTGTGTGTGTATGTGTTCAGTCATGTCCAACTCTCTGTGACCCCATGGGCTGTAGTCCGCCAGGCTCCTCTGTCCATGAGGATTCTCCAGGCAAGAATACTGGAGTGAGTTGATATTTCCTTCTTCAGGGGATCTTCCCGACCCAAGGACTAAACCCACATCTCCTGGTGGATTCTTTACCACTGCATCCCTGGGAATCAAGCAAGTATAAAAAGAGGAACTCATAAAAGTGAAAATTACAATAATCACAGTAATATTTACCATTTTACTCTCTACTTTAAATCAGGGGTAAAAAGGAAAGTAACAAATGACAACAGCCCCAAAGAGAAAATATGTAAACAGCATGGAGGTTTAGTACAGTGTTAGTATTTTTATAAATATTCTAAAAATAGGAATACAGAACATGGTTTCCAGTTATTCAAATAAGAATTCAATACCTTCACCTCTCAATTCACTGATCTCAACACTTCCAAACTGTTTTCTAATCTCCCCACCTCAAGTACCCAGTTTCTAGACAGATTACTAACTGCACCACTTCAAACGTCTCATTTTTAAGCATCCCAAACACAGAGCATCACTTGCCAACGTCCCAGCTCACTTACCCTGTGCCTGTGCACAGGATTCTAACGCCTGTCCCTGAGGGGGCGCTGCAGGGGCTACCCCCCCCAGGAGGCAAGGTTCAGTCTGGCAAGGCACTGCTCACTCTGTGGCTTCACCCACCTTACCCTTACTGTGAGATCGAGGGCTGGGAAACTGTTCTAGTAAAGGGACACAGGCAAATACTTCTGGCTTTGCAGATCATGTGGTCTCTTTCAAAACTACCCAACTCTGTCACTGCAGCACAAAAGCAGCCACAAACGATAAACAAATGGAAAAGTGTGGCCTGTGTTCTGCTATTGTTGTTACACAGCCGTGTCTGACTCTTTGCAACCCCGTGGACTGCAGCACACCAGGCCTCCCTGTCCTTCACCATCTCTGGGAGTCTGCTCAAACTCACGTCCATCGAGTTGGTGATGTCATCCAGCCATCTCATCCTCTGTCGCCTCCTTCTCCTCCTGCCCTCAATCTTTCGCAGCATCAGGGTCTTTATTAATAAAACTTTATTTACAAAAGCAGGTGGGCTGGATTTGGCCCCTAAACTGAAGTTTATCAACTTCTGCACTTAGATCATCCTCATCAACAGAGAAACGTCACTAAAATATTCAGAACAAGCCAAAAACCGCTTTGACACTGAATTTCCCTCCAGCTCCCCATTTTTCAGCTCTGCTTTATAGCAAAACTCTTCTTAGAATTACTGGTGCTCCCTGTTTCCACCATCATTCCCTCCTCAGTGAACCGCCACCCCTGCCCCCAGGCTTTTGCCCCGAATGCCACTAAAAATAAGCCCCACGATATTACTCCTGCTGCCAGCTCATCCTCATCTTACTGACACTTGCAGCTGCATTGACCCTGTTCTTATTCCCTTCATCTGTGAGTCCCAGTAAAACAGAGGCTCACTTCCTCCATTAGGACGCTAGCATTAACACAGCTACTCAACCCCCTCACCTCACTCTAGCATGCTGTCACCTTCCCAAGAAGCCCTGACCACCCTCTTAAAAGCAGCTGACTCCACCCATCACTCTCCACTCTCTAACCCTGCTCTTTATTATTCTGCACACGGGGTTTTTAAGTTGATTTCCTTGTTTATTCTGTTACCCTCCAGGCATTCATAAGCTCCGTGACAATCAGAAGCGTGTACGTTTCACCTGACTCAGAGAACACTACTTGCAGGGTGACTCAATGAATAACAAAATAATATTAACTATTCTTGTACACAGAAAAATATCAGAGCAGATTCTGCCCCGAAGTTCCATAATTCTACAATGGAGATAAACTGCAAAACTTCAAGAGATTTTGTGAATAAGAGAAAAGATACAAATGAGTTTTGTTGTGGGCAAGTAAGGAACTACTTCAGGAGAAAATGTTAGGTAGCTTTTTGTTAAAGATCTCTGAACATCTATTTAAATAAAGAAGGAAGGAACTGTGAGTTATTGTTGATTGCAGACCACAAAACCTCAGGCGTTGCCCTGATCAGAGACTTCAACTAAACGCTGGCCTCCGATATGACAAGTGTGGTTGAAGTTCAGAGACCATGTGACCAGACACATTGGCCTGTTGGGTGCTTGGTCAGGACCCAGTTGCCACTCTGTAAGGAAAGCTGTCACTGAACCCATGCAAGCCAGAGGAGGATAACTGAAGTGAGTACGCCTCCAGGGTGGCTTCCCAGGTGGTGCAGGTGGTAAAAAATAATCTGCCAAAGCTGGAGATGCAGGTTCGATTCCTGGGTCAGGAGGATTCCCTGGAGGAGGGAATGGCTACCCACTTCAGTATTTTTGCCTGGGAACTACCATGGACAGAGGAGCCTGGCAGGCTACAGTTTCCATGGGGTCGCAAAAGAGTCCAACACCACTGAGCGATAGAGGGCACACAAAACACAAGTTCCCAGCACGCGGGGCTGCTGTGGGAATACGGAGTGAAAAGATTAAGCTGTTTCTAAGGACAGAGATGAACAGTCTCGGTGGACCCGGCTGACCCCCATACAATAAGGTTAGGCAATGGAATGTGCACCAAGTCAGTAGGAACTTAGGGACAATCTCTGTGATGAGCAACAGTGGAAGAAAACAAGCAGAAGTGTTACCACTACCTACACTAGGAAAAGGAAAGATGTCTCTAAAAGGTCAAAACAGATTTGAGTCAATTATGATTGATCTTCCTCACAAATCACAAAGGAAAATAGATGGCCTTGGATCAAACTCCTGAAGTTTTAGTCTGGTAGCTTTCCCTGGTGGCTCAGCTGGTAAAGAACCCACCAGCCACTGCAGGAGATGCAAGAGAGGCAGGTTCAATCCCCAGGTAGGGAAGATCCCCTGGAGAAGGAAACGGCAAACTGCTCCAGTATTCTTACCTGGAAAATTCCATGGATACAGGAGGCTGGTGGATTACAGTCCACAGGGTCACAAAAAGCTGGACATGACTGACCACACACAGACACACACAATCCTTCCATAATTCTATCATAATCCTTCTATAATTCTATCACACACACACACTTACACATCCTTCCATAATTCTATCAGAATACTGGGATAGATGGAGAGAATTTAATACTCCATGAGGGTTTACATAAACACTTACATCAGTTCCTGTAGGAGATAGGATGATTAGCTATCTCATAATTAACATGAGGAAGGATTCCAACCTTGTAGGAGTGGTTTAAGTCACAAGCAGAGGAAACGAAGAGGTGAGCAATCAGGAAATTACTAACCAGAATTGTGCCAGGAGCTGCCTCAATGATAAAAATAGACAGAGAGGGGAACCAGAAACTAGTGATGATGGCAGAGGGAAATAGAGAAAAAGCCTGCAGGTGCCATGATAAGATCCGCACAGCACCACAGACAACCATGCTGAGGAACTGAACCAATGTTACCAGCAGTGTGACGCAAAGAAGTGTAAAACAATCTGACTTCAACGTACACTGTTGTATTCACTTGGGTACCTTTTAAAAAGTGGTTCTGCTGGATAGTACAAAGGACAGAGGGCCAGGAGGTCTAGATCCAAAATCTGATCTTCTCTGAATTGGGCATGGGGTCTGGGGCATCCAAATTCCCTCTGAGGGCCTCACTTCCCTCATGTGTAAAATGAAGACATCAGGATGCTAATCATATCCTTTTATTCTGAATTTTTGATTCTCTAATGTCTTAGTGTGTTAATCACTCAGTTGTGTCTGACTCTTTGCCACCCATGGTCTGTAACTCTCCAGGATCCTCTGTCCATGGGATTCTCCAGGCAAGAATACTGGAGGGGATTGTCACTCCCTTCTCCAGGGGATCTTCCTGACCCAGGGATTGAACCCAGGTCTCCCGCAGAGCAGGCAGATTCTTTACCAACTGAGCCACCAGGGAAGCCCAGGATCTTGCTAACTCTGGAGGGAAGGCCCCTCTCACGGCTTGCCTTTCCAATGCAAACCAACCAAACCCCCACCAGCCTCCTTCATACAAAGCCCTTAAACTCCAGGCCACTACTTCCCTGCCCTTATCATCCTAGGGCCACGTACCAGGTAAGGAGAGACAAACCCCTCACCTCAAAGCCCAGTGAAGTTGGTCAAGCAGCCAAACCTAAGCCAGCTCACGCACTCCTTCCCTTGTGGACCACAGACAGGCTCTTGCCCATGTTTTTTTTCTCGGCTCCTGCGCCTCCTGCCTGCCTCTGTTGCCTCCCCACATGGCTGCCCGTGGCGTGGGGTATCCCCTCCTCTTGGAATCTGTGAGTATAACACATTAATTTTTTGAGGGCAACCATCTCCTTGTTTGTTGATCTCACCAACCAGGAATAATTTTAGGCACCTCCAAAAGTATATCATGAATTATAAAAAAAAACTCCCAGGCTAAAAAAAATGTAATATACATTTTTAAACATTCAGATGATCTCTCCAAAATACCATACAGCACTAATGTTCTAATATTTCTTTCTAGGGGTTAGGGTTCACATGAATAAAGACAAAAAAGTTCTATTCCCTCAGTTCAGGGGTCAGGAAAGATTTTCTGAAAAGGGCTAGAAAGTATGTATTTTAGGCTTTGCCAGACACAACGTCTCTGGGCCTCTAATTCTTCTGTGTTGGTAAGTTGCACGAATCTTTAAAAATGTAATCACCACTCTTACTTTGTAGGTTCTGGCCCTGTGGGCCACAGCTTGTGAGTCTCTGCTTTAGACAACAAGGGGAAGCCTGCAGATAAGGATGTCTTGTGAAACCCAGAAAGTTTTACTGAACCCCAACTCAGTTTTACCACCACTCTATATTGTACACAACTGGAGAACCACACTTTCAAAGGTGTACAATAAACTAGAGTTTAGAACCACTTAGAAGTGGTTGACTTGTAAATGTCACACCATAAAAGTAAGCTGAAACCATCCACTTCTGATCGTGAAATAGCTGCTAAGTAGTCATGTAACCCTGAATTCACATCTGCATTGAAAGAAAAGATTTCTGTATTGAAAGAACCATCCTTGGCTAAAGTCCAGGAGTCACAAACTTCACAGGGTCACAAAATAAAAAAGTCGTTTACAAGGAAAGCAGAGAGACATTCTAATACACTTATACACTGTGGATTTCTCTAGAACCAAACAACATAAAATGAACACATTCAAGTGTAAAATCTTTCATAAGAATGGAAGGTATGTTTCATTTTCAAAAAATAGCTAACAGCGGTGGGAGATGGATTCAAGACGGCAGAGCACGAGAGTGTGGTGCTCGCCTTCCCTCACAAACACATCAAAAGTACATCTACATGGGGAACAAATCTCAGTGGAAAGTAACTGGAAACTGGCAAAAAGACTCTGTCTGCAATAAAGATCCACACATAATTGGAGAGGGAGGGAAGAAAAGTGATCAGGTCAGGACCTGTGCCAAGAGCGGGGATGCAGAGTAAAGGGGAGGATCCACAGGTGGAGACCCGCCCTGCGGAAGAGGGGCTCTGAGCCGCTGACTGAGTGCCCCAACCCTGGGGTCCTACCCAGGGAGACAAGACTCTGGCCAGCTGGAGGATCACTGGGATGAAGAGCAGGGCTGCGGGAAGCCTGGCCTCCCAGCGTGCAGAAGCACGGGCTGGACTGCCCTGGAAGCAGGATGGAGAGAGCAGGCTAAGGACAAAGGGGACCTGGACTTGACACTGCCTCCGAGAAGAGGCAGAGAAACAGCTGCTGGAGTCTCCACAGGCGGTGCTTCAGAGACAGGTCAGACCTCTGTCCGTAGCTGACGGGAGTCAAAAGCCCCCACGGGACCCCCGGCTTCAGCACTGCCCCTCTCTGGGACGAGGGTCCCAGTGCCAGGAGCCCGGAAGGCACACACTTAAACAGAAAGAGCTAGTCCAGCCTGACCATCAGGGATTCAGCACTACAACGTGGGGTCAGACCCTGCCCCTGTGAGGGTGGCCACGGCCACTGAGCAGAGAGGAAGTCCCACCTCACACCCGGCTCCAGCTATAGCCTCTCCATCTCCAGCCCCAACCCCTGCCAAGGACAGAGGTGTGAGCACACACTGAGGGAAGATGTGAGTTCTGTCCTTGGCACATTCAGATCTCCCACGAAAGGCCCAGGGCACACACAGTCTGCCTAGGGAGGCTCCCACGTAAGGACAGCACTTCAAGATGGCAATTTGTACAAGTGGCGCCTAAATTTATACAGGCAGAATAAGTTAAGAAAAATGAAAAGGCAAAGAAACAAGTCTCAAATGAAAGCTCAAAAGACACCCCTGAAAAAAATATTTTACCAGATAAAAATTCAAAGCATTGAATTTTTTTCAGTGAATTATAAAACTGTTAACCAGATTAAGGAAAAGAATAGATGAACACAGTGAGAATTTTAATAAAGAATAAGAAAATATAAGAAGGATGCAATCAGAAATGAAAAATTAAATAAGTGAAATAAAAAACACTAGAAGGAGTGAATAGCAGTCAGATACAAAAGAATGCAAAAAGTAATTTGGAATACAGAATGATGGAAATCACTCTCAGAAAAGAAAACAACAACAACAAAAAAATGAATAGCTGAACAGATTTGTAGAACAACATTAAACACACTGATATTCACATTATAGAGGTCTCATAAAGAGAAAAGGTGATCAAAAATGTATTTGAGGAATTATACCTGAAAACTTGAAGAAGAAAAGAGATATACAGGTACAGGAACTGAGGAGGGTTCCAAGCAAGATGAACCCAAACAGACCCTAATGAAGACATATCATAATTAAAATGGCAAAAGTTAAAGATAGGGGAGGGGAAGAGGGACACTTACATTGCATTTTCTGTTGACCACATACTAACACTACCCTCATTTTCCAGATGAGGGAACTTAGGTATAGTCAGGTTAAGAAACTGTGCCAAAATTATACAGCTAGTTAGGTTAAACTCCTTTAGGTGCTCCCACAACCTCCTGGATATGACTGTACCCTGCTATTGTTACACTGTCTTGAACCCTCTTACCCTGTTGGTGGGAATGCAAACTAGTATAGCCACTATGGAGAACAGTGTGGAGATTTCTTAAAAAACTGGAAATAGAACTGCCATATGACCCAGCAATCCCACTTCTGGGCATACACACTGAGGAAACCAGATCTGAAAGAGACACGTGCACCCCAATGTTCATCCCAGCACTGTTTATAATAGCCAGGACATGGAAGCAACCTAGATGCCCATCAGCAGATGAATGGATAAGGAAGCTGTGGTACATATACACCATGGAATATTACTCAGCCATTAAAAAGAATTCACTTAAATCAGTTCTAATGAGATGGATGAAACTGGAGCCCATTATACAGAGTGAAGTAAGCCAGAAAGATAAAGAACATTACAGCATACTAACACATATATATGGAATTTAGAAAGATGGTAACGATAACCCTATATGCAAAACGGAAAAAGAGACACAGAAATACAGAACAGACTTTTGAACTCTGTGGGAGAAGGTGAGGGTGGGATGTTTTGAAAGAACAGCATGTATATTATCTATGGTGAAACAGATCTCCAGCCCAGGTGGGATGCATGAGACAAGTGCTCGGGCCTGGTGCACTGGGAAGACCCAGAGGAATCGGGTGGAGAGGGAGGTGGGAGGGGGGATCGGGATGGGGAATACGTGTAACTCTATGGCTGATTCATATCAATGTATGACAAAACCCACTGAAATATTGTGAAGTAATTAGCCTCCAACTAATAAAAAAAATAAAAATTAAAAAAAAAATAAAAAATAAAAAACAAACAAACAAAAAAAAGAAAGCCTATGGCTAGGGACTGCCCTGGCAGCTAGTGGTTAAGAATTTGCCTTCCAATGCAGGGGGTGAGGGTTTGATCCCTGGTCAGGAAGCTAAGATCCCACATGACTCACCGTCAAAAAATCAAAACACAAAGCAGAAGTAGCAGTGTAAAAATTCAATAAAGACCTTAAAAATGGTCCACATTAAAAAAAAATCTTAAAAAAGAAAGAATATGAGTGTACCTATGGCTGATTCTTGTGGATATATGACAGAAAAACACAAAATTCTGTGAAGCAATTATCCTTCAATTAAAAAATTTTTTTTTAATTTATAAAAAAGAAAGTCTATTGATAAATCTGTTTCCTCCACTAAATTCTAAGCACTTAGAAGGTGGTAAGAACTTTACCTTGTCCTAGCATTATTCATTGGTTGCTGAGTAGACATTTGATGAGTGAGTGAATGAACGAACAAAAGAACCAAAAGCCAATGAGGGAAGTCAGAAGAAGACTGGTTCCATAAGGTAAGAAGTCACCAAGAACTTCCTCTAAGAGACCACTAAAGTTCCTCTCTTCTAAAGGGCATTTTTTTTTTTTTAAATCTTGCCATAACAGAAAGGGCTCTAACAATTTTTAAGCAAACTAAAATGATAATTCTTACACAGCATATTTTTTCTAATTTAGGGAAAGAGTTAATTGTTGCTCCAAAAGAACTCAAGAAGTTAAAATTTAATTTGTCTGCTACAGAAGGTTTGCTGAAAGTTGATTAGCTCTTAATGGAAACTCGCTTCTGGGGTGTGACTCTCTCTGAGCAATGGCTTGGTGCACCCTACTGTAAAATTAAGGTGAGAGAAGAAGGCAGAGCTCTGGGGAGTTCACACCTCCCGTCAGACAGGAAAACTGAACCAACACTCATGCAAACAATTTACCTTTCTGCTATAAACCCAGGAATAAGCTAGATTCACCGCAGCCCCATGGTTTTTTGGGGTTTTTTGTGATTATGCTCTTGGCCCTTATTTGAAGGGGAACAATAAATTCTCAATTGTACTACAGCTAAGCTTTTGAAGACTTCTTCATCTGCTAAGAATACCATAAAATAAGAACAATTAAAAAATAAATGTTGCACTTGACATAAAATGATTTCATGTTCCAATACTTACTGCTTGGTTCTCTAAACTCTTAATATGTACAATCTAAATTAAAATGACTATCCTTTTAAGAACATGATGCTAATGGATCTAATAAATTTACTTAAAAAAGGTTCACACTTATTTTTATATTATTAGAAACCTACTTACACATAAACCACTACAATATTGTAAAGTAATTAGCTTCCAGTTAAAATAAATAAATTAAAAGAAAAAGATTTTAAAAAAATTAAGGCATCTACTCTTGATATGCACTGAAAAACAAAGCATTTTGCCTAAAAAACCACTACTACCAAGTCATTGGGGAAGATCTTATAGGTTAATGAGTTACTGTTTTAGGCACTTGCCCAAATTAGGGGTGGGTGACACTTGTTTCAGGCCTAGCACTAATTTTGTTTTGGTGACAGTAAGCAATTAAACATAAATCAGTTCAGTCGCTCAGTCGTGCCCAACTCTCTGCGACGCCATGAACTGCAGCACGCCAGGCCTCCCTGTCCATCACCAACTCCCGGAGTCCACACAAACCCATGTCCATCGAGTCAGTGATGCCATACAACCATCTCATTCGCTGTCGTCCCCTTCTCCTCCTGCCCTCAATCTTTCCCAGCATCAGGGTCTTTTCACATGAGTCAGTTGTTCGCATCAGGTGGCTGAAGTATCGGAGTTTCCGCTTCAACATCAGTCCTTCCAGTGAACACCCAGGACTGATCTCCTTTAAGATGGACTGGTTGGATCTCCTTGCAGTCCAAGGGACTCTCAAGAGTCTTCTCCAACACCTCAGTTCAAAAGCATCAATTCTTCGGCGCTCAGCTTTCTTTACAGTCCAACTCTCACATCCATACATGACTATTGGAAAAACCATAGCTTTGACCAGACAGACCTTTGTTGGCAAAGCAATGTCTCTGCTTTTTAATTATGCTGTCTAGGTTGGTCCTAACTTTTCTTCTAAGGAGTAAGCGTCTTTTGATTTCATGGCTGCATATCACCATCTGCAGTGATTTTGGAGCCCAAAAAAATAAAGTCTGTCACTATTTCCACTGTTTCCCCATCTATTTGCCATGAGTGATGGGACCGGATGCCATGATCTTAGTGTTCTGAATGTTGAGTTTTAAGCCAGCTTTTTCACTCTCCTCTTTCACTTTCATCAAAAGGCTCTTTAGCTCCTCTTCACTTTCTGCCATAAGGGTGGTGTCATCTGCATATCTGAGGTTATTGATATTTCTCCCGGCAATCTTGATTCCAGCTTGTGCTTCCTCCAGCCCCACGTTTCTCATGATGTACTCTACATATAAGTTAAATAAGCAGGGTGATAGTATACAGCCTTGACGTACTCCTTTTCCTGTTTGGAACCAGTCTGTTGTTCCATGTCCAGTTCTAACTGTTGCTTTCTGACCTGCATACAGGTTTCTCAAGAGGCAGGTCAGGTGGTCTGGTATTCCCATCTTTTTCAGAATTTTCCACAGTTTATTGTGATCCACACAGTCAAAGGTTTTGGCATAGTATTAGACCACAAATAAAATCAAATAATAAAAATTAGAAATAGAACACTTCATACAATCTGGTCACAATGCAAACTAGAAATAAATAATGGACAAATTTCACATATCAGACTCGCAAAGATCAAACACTTGTATACAGTAATTCAATAAAATTTTAGCAAAAACAGGCACTCTCACACACCTTTGGTACAGTCTAGACTGGGGGTAATTTGGCAACACCTCTAAAATTACAAATGCTTAGACCAGGGGTTCCTGAACTTGTCTGCACATTGTAATCACCTGGCGGGCTTCAAAGCTACCGCTGCCTGTGTCCAGTCTGAGACTGTGATTTAACAGGCCTGGAATAAGGCCTGGGTTTTAGACTTTTTAAAAGATCCCCAGGTGATATTATGTACCCTGTAGTGAAAAAATTACACTTCTCATTATTTGTCTCTTGCATGTATGTTCACAAATATGATAAATAACCTACCTCATCAATTTCAACTTTGTTTTATAATACCAATACATTAGAAAAGCATAACTATTCACCAAAAGATGACAAAATATGGAATATGCATAAAATGTAACACTATGTATCTGTTTTTTTTTAAAAAAAAGTACAGATGGTATGAGAATTATATCTCAACAAAGCTGTTACACATATTTTTGGAAAGAAGTGAAGAATGGCGCAGTCAGCGTACTATTATCTATGTGAAAGACACACACAAACTGGTCAAAAAGTGGCTGTCTCCTGGGGTAAAAATATGCTTTTCTATGTAAATTCTTTCAAATACTAAAATTTGAAATGCATTATGTATTACCTCTGAAAATACATTTTAAAAAATAAAATGGATTTACATGTATTCCCCATCCCGATACCCCCTCCCACCTCCCTCCCTATCCCATCCCTCTGAGTCTTCCCAGGGCACCAGCCCCGAGCACTTGTCTCATGCATCCAACCTGGGCTGGTGATCTGTTTCACCCTAGATAATATACATGTTTCGATGCTGTTCTCTCAAAACATCCCACCCTCGCCTTCTCCCACAGAGTCCAAAAGTCTGTTCTGTACATCTGTGTCTCTTTTTCTGTCTTGCATATAGGGTTATCGTTACCATCTTTTTAAATTCCATATATACGCGTTAGTATACTGTATTGGTCTTTATCTTTCTGGCTTACTTCACTCTGTATAATGGGCTCCAGTTTCATCCATCTCATTAGAACTGATTCAAATGATTCATGTCAATGTATGGCAAAAACCACTACAATATTGTAAAGTAATTAGCCTCCAACTAATAAAAATAAATGGAAAAAAAAAGTTTACTTGTACTGAAATTCTGTATAAATGGAAAAAAAAATTAAAATGAAACATAAAGTCAGTCTGGTCATATTATTGTCCACACAAGCAGAATCTTCATCAGCTAACAACAGTCCAAGGGGCATAAGTGAATATTTTGGAATGATGGAAATTCTCGATCTTGATCATGATGATAATTCCACAATTGAGTATGTTTCTCAAAACTCAGAGACCTGCATACCTAAAATGCATGTGTTTTACCGTATAGAAACTTATACTTCAATAAAACCTGACTTTAAAAAAATTTTTAAAGCTTGTGTGACAACCAGACCTCTTGACCAATGCTAGTAGGAATGCAAATTGGTACAACCAATAAGGGAAACTGCTTGGTGATATCTACTGGATCTGTGTAAGCACAAGTTCTGTGAGCCAGTACTTCCACTCTAGAATGAATACTCAATGGAGACACATACACAGATCCACCAAGGAGCACATGTGATACTCATGGTCATGCTACTCACGACAGCAAAAAAAAAAAAAAATAGGAACAGTGCAGACACTGTTAAAAGTAAAACTGGATTAGCAGACTGTAGTGTATTTGTGCAATGGACAGCCAGGCAGGAAGTTTCCCTTTGAAGAGTGGCATCGCCAAGACCAAGAACTGATGGCAAGGAGCACGAGCAAAAAGCAGAATACAAATGGGCCTCAACCATATAAAGAAACACTCAACTTCACTCATGAAAAGGAAAATGCAAATGAAAATTACCAGGGAATAATCTATCTCACCACACTGGCACATTCCAAAATTTAACAACGAGTTCTGATGGCAGGGTTGTAGGGAACCAGGCATCCTCAAACATATCCTCTGAAGATGCAAAATGGTAAAATCTCCACATAGGGCAGGGGCTTCCCCAGTGGCTCAGCTGGTAAAGAATCGGCCTGCCAATGCAAGAGATGCAAGAGACACGAGTTCAATCCCTGGGTCAGGAAAATCCCCTGGAGGAGGAAATGACAACCCACTCCAGTATTCTTGCCTGGAAAGTCCCATGGACAGAGGAGCCTGGCGGGCTACAGTCCACGGGGTGGCAAAGAGTTGGATGTGACTGAATGTACACGCACAGGATGCATATAGGGCAATGTGGCCAAATCTTAAGAAAAAAAAAAAATTTTAAGTGCATTTATTTTTTGATACACAAATATCATAGCTAGAGATTTACCCTGTAAGATGTACATGCATACTAAAAAATGATGCATGAATAAGATTATTCATTGTTTATGAATTGTCTGTTCATAGACAATTATCATTGTCTATCAAAGGGCTGATAGAGCAAACAATGTGGAACAACCCACATCTATCTATTAGACATCAATGAGGTGAAGCATGCCACATCCATACAATGGAAGGCTTTATAACTGTAAAACACAATGTGGAAGCTCTCTATGCATCCATATAGAAACAAAATTGGGGAAGAAGTCATAGGGTAGAAAAACATACATAATGTGCTATTTGTGTGTGAAAGGGAGAAATGAGACAATACACAGTGCTATTAGTTTGCGTTCGAACCTAAAATGAATAAAAGTAGTCAAACCACACAGGATATAATAAGAAGATGAGGAAAGGACACACGGGACAGAGGAAGGAACTGCTCTTCTGGCATATTGTATCTTTTCCCCAAGTAGAAATTTATTACCCATTTCAAAATGTTGGATTGAAAAATCATTTTTTGGGAAAAAAAGAAAGAAAATCTAGTTAGGGAAATAAAAACTTTCTTTCTCCCACCCCCACCTCAAGGTGTATGAACAGATTTTTGCAAGATGCACACAGGTTGCTAGGACCCATAGGATCTAGGACCTCCATTTAGAAAGATGTGGGGAGAGGGAGACAGCAGGTGGGTGGTAACAGGCCTTTAATGGTTTGCTCTTGATCTGTGGAGCCTCAGTCAAAATCAACACAGGACAGCACTTATTTTTATATCTTGTTTCAAGAGAAAAGGCAAACAGAGGAGAATAGTGAATACAGAAAGAGACCCTACAAAAGGCAAAAGTGATTATTAAATGAGGTTTGGGGATGATAAATTTCAGTTTACAAAATTTTTAGGATATTTGTGTAGAACAATATTCAAAATGAATCTTGCCCTGTCAAACTGTTACACAGTTGTGTTTATTATAACTGTAACATAATTTAATGTTAAAATCATTGTTCTCATTTTAAAACTTACTTGCTTAGGCTGAAATCTTTGCACATATATGCATTTTTCTCTAGAATAGATACTTAGAAGTAGAACTGGAGGTTGAAAGCTATGCACTTTTCACAATTTAATTATAGTGAATAAATATTAAGAGGTTCCAGATTATCAGTAGATAAGTAAAAGCAAAATAAAACAAAATCTCATTTCCATCCGTAAATTGGCAAAGATTGCCAAAGTGTGAATAAATACTGATATAAAAAGATCTTCAAATGATTTTGATATATGAAAAAGCAAATTTCAGTAAAACACATACCCAATGATACTATCTATGATTGTTTAAAATTTGACCACCACAAAGAGAAGCTATCTCAGTATATTCACACTGAATTTAAATAGCCCCTCAAAAGTTCAAGAAGGACACCCACCAAAATAATAACTATTAGCCCTGGCAAAGATTTGTGTATCACTGGTGGGGAATAAGGAAGCCCAGAGTACCTCTTGGTTATATTATTGGAATTTAATACAAAGACAAGATACTCAAATATTAATTATGCAAGGAAAACAAACAAAAAAGTTTATAAAAACTAATCCACTGAATTCTGCTTGTAAATCTTTTTTCAAAAGAATAAACCGACTTCTAAACCTAGGGTCTAATCATTTTAAAATAAAAAGATTTTAGGTCATCAATTATCTGTATCTACCTCACTAGACTTTTTACCCTCAACATGAAAAGTTAGATGCATTTACTAAAGAATTGGCAAGAAGAGAAAGTAGTCTCGAAAACATGTCTCATGAATGAGCAAGAGACAACTTAAAAAAAGGAAATACAATCCATTCAATCTAATGAAGGGATAAAATTAGTACGTAATTTTACCTCTTGGTATGGAAGGTCCAGGAAAGAAACAACTATCTGAATTTGGCTTTAATTTCTAACACAGATTCACTCTTTAGACTTAAATTTCTTCTGTAGGAAGAAAGAATGGTGCCTTCTAAATCAGAAATTTTGGAAGACTCATTGGACAGAGATTTGAAAGGCTACAGAAAAACAGGATTAAGAACTGCCGAGGATATAAAAGGGTTACTTAAGTGTTCTCCAAGTTCTTTTGCAATGTGACACCCAGACTACATGGTCACATTTATATGTCAGAAATGAACACGGCCACCCACAGGACACAAGCCTGAGAGCTGCAACCGCCCCAGCGCTGTGGCTGACCTGTGACTGGGTCAAGGTGCATGCCAGGCATGGCACATCCCCTGCAAAGGTTGCCTTAGTTCAGACTGCCACTCAATATGTATACTCTACAAAGAGCCTTTCTTGTCCAGCATTAATGGTAGCTCATCACTATGTACAAATGTGGGTGTTGGACTATAAAGAAGGCTGAGCACCAAAGAACTGATGTTTTTGAACTGTGCTGTTGGAGAAGACTCTTCAGAGTCCCTTGGACAACAAGGAGATCAAACAAGTCAATCCTAAAGGAAATCAATCCTGAATATTCATTGGAAGGATAGATGCTGAAGCTCCAATACTCTGACCACCTAATGAGAAGAACTGACTCATCGGAAAAAGACCCTGATGCTGGAAAAGACTGAGGGCAGGAGAAGGCAGCAACAGAGGATGAAATGGTTGGATGACACCGCCGACTCAATGGACATGAATTTGAGCAAATTCTGGGAGACGGTGAAGGAAAGAGAAACCTGGTGTGCTACAGTACATGGGGTCACAGAGGGTCAGACAAGACTGAGCGGCTGAACAAAAACATCACCACCACTATGCAGAACTGGTAAACAGCAGACTGGCTGAAATCCAGGTTGCAACTGTGTGATTTAGTTCTTTAAGAAAGACTGAAGGACAGCTCTACAGGTGCAGGATCCAAACCCACAGGGTCAGACACCACCCACATAACCCACACAATCAAAATCAGTGTTCTTCTTTGAAAGCAACAACTCTTCTCCTGCCCTTCTACAGACCTGGGTGCTCTTTGACCAGTTCTTGCTTGCAAGACTGAAGCAGTTGCTGCTGCTCTAGCAACTAATTTGGTGTCATCACAGGTGGTGTCTTCCATAAAGGCAAAAAGCTTTCAACCACTCAATGAAAGTATGTCAACTTAAAATAGTTATAGTCAATAAATATGACAGGGACTTAATAAATAACTTGTTCAGTACAATGAGGTGACAACTGACTTTTTAAAAAGTACATGTGTTAGTATTTTCTCTTCGAAGAATTTATAATCTTAGAGCATTATGGATTCCACAATATGCAAACTCCAGCAAAGAATAAAAATATGAGAACATAATCCAAAACACCATAGATCACAGATATTACAAGTCATAAAACATGAAAATTTATCACTTTGGTAACTTAAATTCGATTCTTGTATAATCTCATCATCTTTAACATTTTCAGAACACATAAAATTCACTTTATAGATAAGAAACAAAGAAATGAAAGTCTGAAGTAACAGTACCTGGTAAAAGTTGGGTTGTGTTCAGTCATGGCAACCAGCAGCTTCAGAGCATATGCTGGTACAGGGTCCGGCTCCGTGAGGATGTGTTCATACCTGAAAGGACAACATGATTAAAAAACACTCAGCGCTTTTCTCACTGTAAGTTTCCTCTGATCAACAGAAACAATATCCCATGAGTTTCAAACATGTTTCAAAAAAAAAGCAGATACTGAAATAAATGCATGAGCTATAGGACCTGCACTTGCCAGTGGAGGTGATGACACTGGCCTACCACACAGAGCATGGGTGCTGGGAAGACTCAATGAGACAATTCAGCTAAAATGATCAGTACAGGCTACCCTCACAGTAAGAGACTCAGAAACTTCAGCATTCGTGTTAGGTGTGGCAAACTACCTCACATTCAGAGATTCTAGAGGACTCATGAGACCCATGTATGGTTGTACTCATAGTATAGACTTAGTACAACAAAGGCACAGAGCTGAATCATAAGGGAGACAGACACGGTGGAGCTGGAAGATTCCACGTGCAAGCTTCCTTATCCTCTCTCCCTTCCACAAGGGGTCACACAGCATGCTCTTTCTCCCAGCCAGGAAACTGCAGCACGTATGCGTGATGCTACCACCCAGGGAAGTCCATTACAGGCTCATGGGACCAAGGTATTTATTGCGTGGGGCTGGTCACACAGGGAACCTCCGTTCAGTTGCTTAGTCAAGTCCGACTCTTTGTAATCCCATAGACTGCAGCACATCAGGCTTCCCTGTCCATCACCAACTCCTTGCTCAAACTCATGTCCACTGAGTCGGTGATGCCATTCAATCATCTCAACCTCGGTCGTCCTCTTCTCCTCCTGCCTTCAATCCTTCCCAGCAGCAGCATCTTTTCCAATAAGTCAGTTCTTCACATCAGGTGGCCAAAGTATTGGAAATCCAGCATCAGTTCTTCCAATGAATATTCAGGACTGATTTTCTTTAGGAATGACTGGTTTGATCTCCTTGCACCCCAAGGCACTCTCAAGAGTCTTCTACCACACCACAGTTCAAAAGCAACAATTCTTCAGTGCTCAGCTTTCTTTATGGTCCAACACCCACATCCACACATAACTACTGGAAAAACCATAGCTTTGACTAGATGGACCTTTGTTGGCAAAGTAATATCTCTGCTTTCTAATATGCTGTCTACGTTGGTCATAGCTTTTCTTCCAAGGAACTGTCTTTTAATTTCATGGTTGCAGTCATCATCTGCAGTGATTTTGGAGCCCAAGAAAATAAAGTCTCTCACTGTTTCCCTTGTTTCCCCATCTATTTGCCATGAAGTGATGGGACTAGATGCCATGATTTCTGTTCTTTGAATGTTGAGTTTTAAGCCAGGTTTTTCACTCTCCTCTTTCACTTTCATCAAGAGGCTCTCTAGTTCTTCTTCACTTTCTGCCATAAGGGTGGGGTCATCTGTATATGTGAGGTTATTGATATTTCTCCCGGCAATCTTGATTCCAGCTTGTGCTTCATCCAGCCCAGCACTCTACATCATGTACTCTGCATATGAGTTAGATAAACAGGATGACAATATACAGCCTTGACATACTCCCTTCCCAATTTGGAGCCAGTCCGTTGTTCCATGTCCAGTTCTAACTGTTGCTTCTTGCCCTGCATACAGATTTCTCAGCAGGCAAGTAAGGTAGTGTGGTAGTCCCATCACTTTAAGAGTTTTCCACAGTTTATTCAATCCACACAGTCAAAAGTTTTGGCGTAATCAATAAAGCAGATGTTTTTCTGGAACTCTCTTTCTTTTTCGATGATCCAACAGATCCAATGGCAATTTGATCGCTGGTTCCTCTGCCTTTTCTAAATTCAGCTTGTACATCTGGAAGTTCTCAGTGCATGTACTGTTGAAGCCTAGCTTGGAGAATTTTGAGCATGACTTCGCTAGCGTGTAAGATGAGATGAGTGCATTTGTGTGGTAGTTTAAACATTCTTTGACGTTGCCTTTCTTTGGGATTGGAATGAAAACTGACCTTTTCCAGTCCTGTGGCCACTGCTGAGTTTTCCAAACTTGCTGGCATACTGAGTATAGCACTTTCACATCTTTTAGGATTTGAAATAGCTCGGCTGGAATTCCATCACCTCCACTAGCTTTGTTCACAGTGATGCTTCCTAAAGTCAACTTGACTTCTCATTCCAGGGTGTCTGGCTCTAGGTGAGTGATCACACCATTGTGGTTATCTGGGCCATGAAGATCTTCTTTGTATAGTTCTTCTGTGTATTCTTGCCACCTCTTCTTAATATCTTCTGCTTCTGTTAGGTCCATCCCATTTCTGTCGTTTATTGAGCCCATCTTTGCATGAAATGTTCCCTTGGTATCTCTGATTTTCTTGAAGAGATCTCTAGTCTTTCCCATTCTATTGTTTTCCTCTACTTCTTTGCACTGATCACTGAGGAAGGCTTTCTCATCTCTCCGTGCTGTTCTTTGGAACAAAGAAAGTTTTCCTTTTCTCCTTTGCCTCACGCTTCTCTTCTCAGCTATTTGTAAGGCCTCCTCAGAAAACCATTTTGCCTTTTTGCATTTATTTTTCTTGGGGATGGTCTTGATCACTGCCTCCTGTACAGTGTCATGAACCTCTGTCCATAGTTCATCAGGCACTCTATCAGATCTAATCCCTTGAATCTGTTTTTCACTTCCACTGTATAATCATAAGGGATTTGATTTAGGTCATACCTGAATGACTGAGTGGTTTTCCCTACGTTCTTCAATTTAAGTCTGAATTTTCCAATAAGGAGTTCATGATCTGAGCCACAGTCAGCTCCCAGTCTTGTTTTTGCTGACTCTATAGAGCTTCTCCATCTTTGGCTGCAAAGAATATAATCAATCTGATTTCAATATTGACCATCTGGTGATGTCCATGTGTAGAGTCATCTCTTGTGTTGCTGGAAGAGGGTGTTTGCTATGACCAGCGCATTCTCTTGGCAAAACTCTGACAGCCTTTGCCCTGCCTCATTTTGTATTCCAAGGCCAAATTTCCTGTTACTACAGGTATCTGCTGACGTCCTACTTTTTGCATTCCAGTCCCCCATGATAAAAAGGACATCTTTCTTGGATGTTAGTTCTAGAAGGTCTTGCAGGTCATCATAAAACCGTTCAACTTCAGCTTCTTCAACATTAGTGGTCGGGGCATAGACTTGGATCACATAGGCAACCTAACATGTATCAAAGTCCTAGACTTCCCAAATGGAAGCAGGCATCTGGCATAAACCATACCATCTGCACAGACAGTCTGAGACACAGTGGACTACACACCCTCTTTAGCTAAACATTGACTGGCAGCTCTCTGGGAGCCTAGCTCCAAGATGGCAGCCAATGGCCAACCGTGCAAGTAGACCTTTCTCAGAAGAGCAGTCTCAGGCCTGCTATGTCAACTGTTTTCTGCATTGCATGATTATTTATACCTTAGAACCTAAAATGAAAAGTATTACCACAGATCATAAAATTCAAAATACCATCATCAGAAGTTTCTACAACAAAGTCAGGCTGTGCACTCATGTTATTTGCTATTAACAGAAAAAGAGTTGGACTAAACATTGTGTCTGACCTACTAAGGTTGAGCTATGCAGTAAACAGCTCCATGCAGACGCTCAGTTAATAAGCACTGAATGAATGAAGAAATAGACAGACTAACCCATCAACTTTATAACTCTCCAAAACAACTAACAAGGAAGCAAAACATCTCCAAAAATCCAAAATGTGTATTTAAAATTCCATGATGTGGAGCGAAAGCTTTATCATCTAGAGAACAGAGCCCCAGGCTCTTACTCAGAGCCTATTTACTCTCATTTTGGAAATCATTGCATAATAAGCTTACTTATGCAGCCTCTGAGCCCACAATGATTAAAAACAAAAAGAGCCAACTAAAGGGAGGAAAGGGACTATTACAGAAAGGCAACCCGAGAATTAAAAGAAGTGCAGTTTGAAAGCATAGGAAACACGAAAGAAAGCAAACCCAAGAACTCCTAGCAGAGAGCAGTTCAGGGAGCATTTAACACAGAGGAAGCAGGCGCTCAGTCCCCAGTGGGACCTGAGAGCCCATTATACACCATAATGTTCAATATGGGGGCAGTGAATCACGGAAATGTTAAATTGGGCAGACTGCTCTGTTTAAGGAGTCAGAAACTACCATATTTTAGTAATTTTTCTTGTGAAATATTTTTAAATTTTAGCAATCTGCCCATGTATGATAAAGACAGAAGACAAAACACTAATTGTTCATGATAAAATCATAAATAAAACAGTAAGAGAATGTTAAAAGAAATACAGAAAAACCAAGTATAAGTAATATTAAGAATGGAAAAAAAAATCAAATTGATGAGAGTAAGACATTCTATCATATGAAAAAAACAAAAATCAAGGAACACTTTTGGAGGTAAAAAAAAGTATCTGTAAAGCTTACAATTCAGAATTTTTTCAAAACAGGAACAACACAGCATTATCCCTTTCTCTAATAGTTTTATGAAATAAAAAGCTCTTATTCTAAATTGGTGACACCCAAGCCTAGCTTTAGGTTCAGTGATTTGCTAGGTGGACTCACAGGACTCAGAAAAGTTGTTGTATTCCTAAGTACGGTTTCTTACAGAGAAAGGATAACTGGTTAAAATCAGCAAAGATGAAAGACATAGGGTAGAGTCCAGGGGGACCAGGCATAAGCTTCTCGTTGTCCTCTCCCAGAGGAGCTGTGTGGACAGGGCTCAGTCCTCCCAGCAGCAATGTGTGGGAGCATATGTGAAGTACTCGCAGCCAGGAAAGCACCGGCATGCAGGGTGTTATTAGGGGTCAGTTCCTCAGGCACAGAGTACCTTAGTGACTGACCTCTGTCTCCAGCCCCTTCGGGAGTCACAGTCAAAATGCCCCACTGTAATTCACACTGTTATCCAGAAATATCTGGCATGGCTCAAGGCCCCAGGAGTACAGAGACTCTCTTATCTGGCAAGAATATTCCAAAGCCTCAGAACTAACTCTTCCACAAGGCAGTCAAGCACCAGTTTCTTCATTATACGCAGGATTTGAACCATGCCCCCACCTGCTAAGCAAAGCCTTCATAGCACATATACTTAAAAGGGAAACAGAGGCACTGCTGAGTTTTATAGAGTGCGGCAGTAGAGTCAGAGGTAAGAGAAGAATGAGCTCTTCTACTGGTTACTAGTATTTGGAAATCATCAGCCAGAGACTTTCAACTGACTAGAGGGTGAGAAACTTATGAGTCACTCAGTTACTCTGGACAGCCCCAACCCATCCCTGCTCCCAGACTTACTGGAATCACTGAGGAAAGGACTACAAACTTATGAATTTTAAAAAGCTTCCCATGTGATGTAACTCATGTGCTGGTACAGAACGTATAGGAGGATAAACAGACAAATAGAAATATAATAGAGAAAACAATCTCAAGAGGACTGAAAAATATGAAATATTTTTAAATGGACTTAACGAGAACATGTAAAGCCTACATTTAAAAACAAAACACCTTTGAAACTTTCACTGTCTGAAATACAATACAAATGTGTGGAGGTTGTCTGACGTTATCTAACCTTGAAATAGGAGAGAAGGATGAAGCTTGTACCAGCCTATGCATGACCATTTTCCCCAAGAATGTTGCTGTTTTTCTCCCCTTGGAAAAGAAGGGTAAAACAAATAATGGATCTGTTCAGAACAGAAATATTGACATGCTGAATATATTTTAGTTTAATCAAAGATAGGTTTGTAATAGCCAGCAAAAATTAGCCCCCAAAATGCTAAGATATATTAAGCTTGTCTTCGCAAGAGAGATAAAGCAACTGA
Source organism: Cervus canadensis (assembly GCF_019320065.1). Taxonomy (NCBI): domain Eukaryota; kingdom Metazoa; phylum Chordata; class Mammalia; order Artiodactyla; family Cervidae; genus Cervus; species Cervus canadensis. The sequence continues at coordinate 45,063,980 of NC_057407.1, read as the reverse complement.
GCCGATAGTAAATGGATCTTGCACGCCTTTGAATGACACTTGTCGGAAAAAACAAAAACTAACAAAAAAAAAACAATGATAATCCAGACTCCTGAAATGGCTATAAAGGAGAGTGACCAGTGAGGAATGGCCCATCTGGATGGCCGGGGGCTGGAGAAGAGCACTCTGAGAGCCATGAGCCAGAGACTGAGATTGTTACCGACATAAAAGCATGCTGTCCATATAGGAATCCAAGACCAGGCTCACTCTTTTACTTCTAGGATCCTCCCCAGATAAGGAGTCTTTGCTAGGTCTCAAAGAGTTAGAAAACAGGGGGGGAAGCCATTCATACTAAATTCTCTAAGAGGAGAGAAAGCTTTTAAAATCACATTTGGGGATTTAAGGGACAGACTCTTCCCTACCTTGTTAAGTGTCTGGAGAAACCATGTCCAGTGAGACATTCTAGCAGAACATTTAAACAGACTAGCTAAATAACTATGGATTATTGTGAGACGTTATTCTGGGAGTGTGACCAAAGAACTGGCCAAGTGGAAAGAAGGGCCTATTTGATTGAGGCAAATGGGAGGCACAATGTTATAAAGAAGTCCACTATGCTGGAATTAAATCCCAAACTCACATTTCACGTGTCAGTGGAGAATTTGGGAGAAAAGAGTGGTTCCAGAATATCTAAGGGACTTCAAGGCACACAATGAGGAAGAGCCTGCTAAATGAAAAGCTAAAGCACTTTATGAAGCCACTAGAACAGTTAAGTGTAGGGTGGGATCAAGAACAGACACAAATTAAAAGGAAAGAAAGGTGATCCAACACTGGACAAGCAAGAGTCATCACAGAAAGGAAGACAGAACAGTCAGGCCATATCTTATGAAAATATATCATCAATAAATTAAACATTCAAGTAAAAAATTTTTAACTTTGCTGAAGTACTAAAATGAGTAAACATTCACAAATTCATGAGTGAGAAGGCCTCCACCACATGACAACAAATGAGAAATGAACCCAAAAATTTCACAGCTTTCAAGTTTTAAAGCAGTAAATATTTCTCAATGACAAAATCACCCTAAACAAATCAATTAGGGAAAATTCATTTACAGAATTTTGATATATTTTATACATTCTTAATATATAAAGAGCTATTTGCAAACCAATAACAATCCCACATTGGGGGAGGGGAAGACAAAATCCACTTAAGAATAATATAAATGGCCAACAAACATGGGGGGTTGGTCAACATCATGAGTATCAGAAGGAATGCAAGCTGAAGCTAGTAAGAGTACAGAAAAATAGGCAGTTTCATAAAGGGAAACTGGTCATATACACCATTTGCTATCTTTGGAAAAATCTGCTCAAACATGATGAATGTATGTAATTTTTAACACAGTGGTTCCACCTCTAGAGATTCAACAAAAAGAAATTAGTACACACCCAAAGGCATAGTCCTGAAAATCGCATAGCAGTAAATATAAAGTGAAACACTGGGGAACTCCTAGATACTTACTAACCAGAAACTGTTCAATGATTTTAAAACATTTATAAACATAGGTATAGACATTCAATACATTAGTGTTATATAAGTATAGATATAGATATTCACAGAATGATGTCTGGAGGAAGAGACAGGCTGCAAGGAGGAAATTTCAGAAAGTACTAAGTAAATCTCATTAGGAATGGAGAAACCATTAGTGGAGGAGGCAGATGTTAACATAAAATGGGAGGCAGGAGGCAAAACACTGAGAATCTTGAATGGCTGGGTAAGAACTGTTAATATTATTTTCTGCATTCTGAAGGTTTCAATGTCTCTGAGCAAGGGAAAGCTATGAGGAAGGCAGTATGTTAAAATGCATTTGTAACAATGCAGGGTGAATTCCAGGCTTAAACAGCTTAAAAGAAAGAGATGTGTAGGGTTAGAGAAAGAGAAAACTGCCAAACATCAAAACATGGAGGTGAAATCTACCCTGAGAGAAGGCTGAGAACTTACCCTGGACTGCTATGAGAAAGGGGTAGACAACCAACTCTTCTTGGCATCTTCTGTACAGGTTCTTCCAAACTTTGTACTAGGTTATATCCTGAGTCAGCTCCAAAATTTTATGAACTGAGTCAAAAAATTTTATGAACTGAGTTTATATCCTAAGACTTTCCAGTCTTGTGTCTTTACATGACCTGAGTTCTATGCAATACTCTCTTGTCTTGGGTGAAAGCATAGATACTCAAGTGTATCAGCAGTAACCTGGACACATAAGTGGATGGAGAAATAAGCAAGTGGTGGGAAGATATATAGATATATATGTATTAAATTTTTTAAGTGAGAGAAAGGTAAGACTTCAAAATAAGTATTAAATATAATTTCAGATAGTAAGCCCTAATGTCTGGCTTCTTGGATAAAATCAACAACAAATTTTAATTATAAAGGCCCAAAAGGCTCCAAAAAAAAAAAAGACGTCAAAAAAGTAATACTCAAGGTTTACAAAATACTATCCAAAAAACTGGAGCACTAGAATTATTCTGATTCAGAGGAATGAAAGAGTATTTATCCTTACTCCTCAAATTATCCCAATTTAGATTCTCATAGGTTGTTCCCCCAAGGGAGGAAAAACATCACTGTACCTATGTACCTAAATGCACTGATTTAGGTAAACACTCAGAAACATAAAAGGATTTAAGTAGAAGGAAAGAAGTAAAACTTTCATTTGGTACAAAAACATTCGAATATTATCTGCAAAAAAAAAAATAGTTTATCTAAGGAAAGGCTGAAAATGAAATACTCCTATATAGTCTGATTCCCATCAAATATGGTCAAGTTCATGCCTGTTTTAACACAGAATACTGTAGTTAAGGAAGACAAAGACGCAATACAGAGAACCATCTGGATGTCTTCTGAGCCACCGACACAGAAATTTGGTAGTGAAACTCAAGACTTTTGCTGGATATTATTTCAGAGACAAACTCTACAGTGTGTTGCCACAATAAAACCCACTTATAAATTCATATTTCTAAAAGGAAATACAATTCTAAGTTGTCAAGGATACAGTCCTTTCTGAAATTCTGAAATAGGTCTTAATAATTTATGAAGTCATTATAGCCCTGATGATTGTACAGGTCACAAGAGAATTAGAAAACAGAAGGGAAAAAAAAAAAAAAAAAGACAGTACTCACTTTACCCAGGAGAGAAATGCTGAATGCTCTACTGTCATAAAAACACTGTAAACACATTTATATCAGCATGATCTCTTTTCAATACAAAACACTCAAAGCTAAAAGAAAATATGAAAATAGAACAAAAACATGTTGGCAAAGTGGTTCCAATCTACCAAAGGCAAATTTTATAGCACATTTTCCCCCATGGCTTTCCACCTGGCATAAAGCCTTCCTTGATATGCTACCCAAATAAAATAAGCTCTCCCTCCATTCCCCTCATCAACTGAGGTGAAAAAAAGCATAAAAACTTGAGACACCTTTTATTTGGCAGACTTGCTGGGGACTTAAACCTGAGAGGCAGCCTCTCAGATAGCTCTGAGGGACTGCACAAAGAGGACAGGGAGGAGCCAGGATATACAGGCATTTTTTAAAACAAAAAATAGGTAGATAATTGGAACAAAGGATTACTGTTAATTAAAGAAAAACCAGACATCTCACGTTAATGAATCTAGCACTTTCCTCTGTATGGGAAGATGCAAGAGTCGGGGATTACTGAAATCATTCCTTTGATACACACCTTAGCTATCAAGGACCTATTCTTTTCTCCATCCTGAACCCCGCCAGGGAACAGTCTGGGGTGGCTGCAGCAGCTGATAGCTTGATGGCCATACCACCCTTTGCTGACACTGTCATTCTCTATTTACACATTCGGTTTTCTCTTCACGGCGCTCACGATGAACTGAAATCACCTTATGTGTTCATTTGTTTAGTCTCACCCACTAGACTGTAAGAGCACCAAGAGGCAGGGATTCGGTCTTTCTCACCATAATATCCTGAGTGACTGACACAGAAGTCTCTTGATATCATTTATTGAATGAATTAAGAAAGAAAGGAGGGAGAGAAGAGAGGAAGCGTTTTAAACCTCCTATGAATGATCACACAAGGGAGCTCAAATTACATTATTTATGTTTGTATGAATATTAGAATTTCTTCTTCCCTAAGAAGAGTAATGATGTGTTCCCTGAATGGATGATGTAGTACCATTTACAGCTAAATACTGAAAGAGCAATGCCCTCCCATTATGTAACAAGCAACAGAAAAAAATGTTCAGTCAGAAGACTACTTTCAGTGTTAAGATTTCACTGATAATACTTTGATATAAAACTTCTGAGCAGTAACGATTTTAATTAATAAGGTCACTCTGGGATTAAGCTCCATTAAATATTGCCTCTTTTTCTTCTGCAGCAACCTTTAAAATTAAATCTTGTTTCTGCTGAAAAAAATCATGCCAATTTTCTGACTATATGTGGTTTATCTTTCTTCTCAGAAAAAAAAAAAGCCTTTTCTCATTAATCATACAGGTAACAGTTATGTTCCTGGCATCTCAACTGTCTTGAAGAAAGGGAAAAAATGGGCAGAAGAGGTGGAAGGGAGGAGGAAGTAAGGGTACACACACCAAGTCAATGGCAGGACGGAGATCTGAATACAAATATATTCTAATCACAAGATCCAGACTGCCAGTGACTGACATTACCAAGCTCAATAAGCAGACAGTTTTCTCCAGCTGGTGGCCAAGGAGGAAGTCAGGGAAATGGCAAGCATGAAGGGGATTTGACAAACTGCTGCTGATTCAAAGATGGAGGGGCTACATGGAAAGAGTTCTGGGCACCTAAAATACCGGGCAGTGGCACAGAAGTAGGTGCTTTGGTCCTGCAACTGTGTAAGCTGTGTAAACAACGGCCCCCGGAAGACATGTTCAAGTCCTGACCCCTGCGAATGCGACCTTATCTGGGTCTTTGCAGATGTAGTTGAGGATTTCCAGGTAAGATGGGCCTGCATGGAGGGTAGGCCCTAAACAGAATGACTGATGTCCTTACGAGAGAGAGGCAGAGGGAAATGCGAAGCTGACACACAGCGGAGAAGGCCACGTGAATACAGCAGACCGGAGGGACACCGTCATAACCCACGATGCCCACAGATCAATTCTCCCTCAGAGTCTCCCTGAAAGGAAGAACCCTGCTGACACTTGAATGTCAGACCTCTGGCCTCCTAAACCATGAAAGAAAACATTTCTGTTGTTTTAAGCCGGTCTCTGTATGGTAATTTGTTACAGCAGCTGTGAAAAACTAATACAAACCACAAGAAACAATTCTGCCAGTAGCCTGAATGACCCTGGAAGCAGAATTTTCCTGGAGTCTTCAGACAAGGACTAAGTCCAGTATTGTACACTGTGTGTGTTAGTCACTCAGTTGTGTCCAACTCTTTGTGACTCCATGGACTGTAGCCCGCCAGGCTCCTCTCTCCATGAAATTTCCCAGGCAAGAATACTGGAGTAGGTTGCCATTTCCTTCTCCAGGGGATCTTTTTTTTGACCCTGGGATCGAACCTGAGTCTCTTGCATTGGCAGGCGGATTATTTGTCTGAGCAGCAGGGAAGTCCCAAATTATAGTGGTTGGGATCTTCCCAACCCAGGAATTGAACCCATGTCTCCTGCATTGCAGGCAGATTCTTTACTGACTGAGCCATGGGGGAAGCCATTAACATGTTATGCATCGATAGAAAAGCTAATAGAATGTTTAGAGTTTAATTTTCTTGTATTGTTAGTTAATACTTATATTCAAAGTTAAAGTTGTGATGAAAACATCCCTTTCTTGCTCCTGACATGGAAATGTCCATAACGGAATACTATTTAGACTGTGATCAAAGGAATCCAGTGTTCTGGGCCATCTTAACAGATAAACTGTCGGAAGTAGTGTGCTTGTGGCATATAATGTTGAGAAACCTAAGATTCAAAAAGTTAAATGGGTAAAAATCAAAAGCACACAGAATATTTCAGGAAGAACACATGCTCCAAAGCACATTTATAAACATGGTACAGACCCACAGTTTAAGAAAGGTGGCTTCCATGTTTGTTTAATGTATACTTAAATAAGGGGCTTCCCAGCACAGTGGTAAATGATATACCTGCCAATGCAGGAGACACAGGAGACTCAGGTTCAATCCCTGGGTCGGGAAGATCCCCTGGAGAAGGAAATGGCCACCCACTCCAGTATTCTTGCCTGGGAAATCCCATGGACAGAGGAGCCTAGTGGGCTACAGTCCATGGGGTCGCAGAATCAGACACGACAGAGCACAGTACAGTACAGTGGACCTAGGTGAGCATTTATGACTTACATGATTTACAAACCTCTTCAGATAAAAAAATTACTCATTTCTGAAATATCTGGCTCTACTAGACAATACATTCCACAAAGGCAGAGGCTGTGCCTATCGTGGTCATTATTAGAAATATGCCTGTGAAATAAGATGGATTCAATTAGGATCAGTGAATAAATAGGCTGATGAAGAGAGAAGACATTTTCTCCCAAGCTTATTCCACAGAACTCACATGCAGATTTCTGCTAGAAATAATCTGGTCTGCTTAATGCCCACAGCTCTGCCTCTTCCACGCCTGTGCTTACCCCATTCCAGCCTAGGGTATCCATTCCTCTTCTGCCTAATCATTCTCAGGTTTCACAGTCTAACTCAAATACCAACTCTCTATAAGTCATATTATATAATCTTCCATATACAAAAGGCACTGACCAAACACTTGAAACCAAAGCTCATCCCTTGAGAAAGCAGAACATGGACAGTAACAAGAGGTGACAGCTTTTTGATATTCACAGCTCACACAATAAGTTGTTTATTCGTGATATCTATGATAGCTGGGGCGATGGCTAACTTTATGTGGCAACGTGACTGGGCCACAGGCCATGAAGGTTTCATTACTGACGTGTCATTACTGATTCTTCTCAGTGCATCAGTGAGAGTATTTCCAGATGAGACTAACTCAGTACACTGAGTAACACAGATTACCCTCCCTAATGTGGGTGGGCCTCATCTCATCAATTGAAGGCCAAAAGAGAACAAAAAGACTGAATCAGAAGGAACTCCCCCTGCCCCACTTCCCTGAGCTGGGACATGGGTCTTCTACTGCTTCTGAACTTAAATGGAGACACTGACTCTTCCCGAGTCTCCAGCCTGTCAGCTTTCAGACTGGCACTTATCAGCTCTCCTGGTTCTCAGGCCTTCAGACTCAAGCTGGAACTATACCATTGGTCCGCCTGGGTCCTCACTTAAAGACTGCCGATCTTAGGACTTCTTGGCCTCCGTAATCATGTGAGACAATTCCTTTTAACAAATCTCTTTTGCGCTCTCACGCTCTCTGTCTATACATATATATACATATATATACACACACACATACTCACATACATCCTATTCCTTCTGTTTCTCTGAGAATCATAACTAATATTTAATATGGTATTTATTCTTACAACTGAGTTTTCATTCGAATCACACTACAGTTCTGACAAGCACCTGGAACACAGGTATTACATGGTACTTAACAGGATTAAATTACTGTGCTCCCTGAAAAGTTTACAACAGCTCTCAGAAGAGACATCCACTCTTCCCCTAGGATCATCATCCAGGGGCCACTTAATCCAGTCAAAAGAGCCTCTCTGAGAACAAAGCCACACAGATGCAGGCAGAGTAGAGATGGTGAGGAGGACATGTACATACAGTACTGTAGACATAATTCAAACCCCTGAATTCAGCTATATTTGACACTTCTTAGTTATGTGAGAAAATAATTACTTAGCAAGTTAGTCTGCGTTAAGTATTACTGTTTGCAAATAAAACTGTCCTAATACAATCCTTTCAAGTGAAAAGACTGTCACTGTGGCTTTATCTAAAGTAGTGCTTACAGTCAAAGATAACTAAAACTTTAACAAAATTAAAAGGATCAACATTAATATGTCTATTTGCACACTGAAGCAGGTGCTATATAGCTCCTATAAACTCTAGAAACTTCATTATTATTAAGCCATTATATGTACATACCATTATGAGCATTTCTAAACTTATAATTACCAAGAGCTATCTTCAGAAGCCAAATTCCTTGTCAAGGTTTCTAGTTTTCCATTATCAAAGTTAAATGAATGCATCACTTATATTTCATTTTTTAAAATTTGTATAGATTACCTATTGACCCCGTACTATATATGACAAGTGGGCACAATTATTATTAACTATTTAATGGCCACTCCTATGAAATATGTACTATTATTGTACCATTGGAGAAGGAAATGGCAACCCACTCCAGTATTCTTGCCTAGAGAATTCCATGGACAGAGGAGCCTGGTGAGCTACAGTCCATGGGGTCACAAAGAGTGGGACACGACTGAGTGACTAACACCCATTGTACCATCACAATCTTCATTTTAGCGTTTAATATGAGAGAGTATGATAATGTTCCTAATAATAAGAGTAGTGGAGCTCCACGTTTGTCTAGAACGCATTATGCCCCCCATACCGCACTAAGTGCTCTAAGAGAAGCATCCCATGTAATCCCCATTTTTTAATCTTCTGAATTAGGTACTATTGTCCTCACTTTATAGATGAGGAAACTGAGGCTTAGAGAATGAAATGCAGAGCCAAGACCTGCGCTTCACATCAGAATCAGTCCACAAGCTTTGAAAACATTCTACACTACATCCCAGTAAATCCCATACCATTATCCAAAGTGCATTTCAAATTGCTGAACAAAGACCTGAGCTCATCTACATTACATTGGTTCTTGAATTGCCATGTGATTCACATTTGTGTTTTCCTCTTTAATTCCTCACCTCTGGAAAAGGTACATATGCACATGAAAGGAAATACATACTATTCATTACAGCTCAGATGAATAAACTAGGAGCACTAAGTTATAGAATCAACACTTTCTACACTAAAAACTGCTCCAAAAGTGGGCAGACTTCAGAAACGCAATTAGATAAACATGCATAGATGTTAACAAACTAACATTAAGCCAAGAAGTTTTATTGGGGGAAATACTTGGGGGACATCTCAGGTCCTAGAAAGTGCTTCAGTACAACTTCAGTACAAGTTGTCAGGTAACAGATTATCCAAAGTATATCTTTAAAACCCTTGGGACTGTCCTGGTGGTCCAGGGGTTAAGAATCTGCCTGCCATTGCAGTGGACACAGGTTCCATCCCTAATCTGGGAATATCCCACCTGCCTCGGGGCAACAAAACCTATGTGCCACAATACTGACCCCACGTGCCCTAGAGCCTGCAAGCGGCAACTACAGAGAGCCCACGCACAGCAACAAAGACCCAAAGCAACCAAAAATACATACATACATAACAGTTTTTAAAAAATACATATTTTGCACAAAACTACACTTAAGCATTTTTGTTATCAGAAAGATGCATATGTTTATACGTTAAGTAGTTAGGAAATGTAAGATGGCAGTGAAAGTATTGATCAATTCCATGAGACAGGTCTGAGTCTTTGGACTTCCCTGGCAGTCCAGTGGTTAAGACTCCACGCTTCCAACACAGGGGGTCATGGATTTGATCCCTGGTCAGGGAACTAAGATCCCACGTGCCACACAGTGCATGGCAAGCAATCCATCATTTTTTTTTTTAAAAGATTTGAATCTTATATTCATTAAGTACAAACCACAGATGCACATATGCATATATAACAAATGCAACCAAAAATATATTCATTGATAGTTTATCACTGAGAAAGTACCAATGACAAGGTTTAATATTTTCTCATACAGATTATCATTTTCTTACATGGGGGTATCAAAAGTATTCTTACTGTATGTTTACCAGGGGTCTCCCTGAACCTAACTGCAGAGGCATGGGGAGCAGAAAGAACCAAGGGGCTGGCCTTATACATCAAGCTATCAGGGTCAAGCTCCCATGAGTCAACACAGGCTTTCTCAGCTGGGAGTAGGGTTGTCACACACTGGCTACACATTTCATAAAATATACCTTCCTGAGTCAACAAGCAGTGGTTGAGCTCTTCAGAATATAATCAGATCTCATTTCTATATTGTGAAAAAAAAAATGTTTTTTAATGAGAAAGATCTTGAGAGGTTTAACAAATGTCAGGGAGCAGCTGGTGCAGCTGCCATCCTGGGAAACTTGCTGGCCTGACTCAGACTGCAGCCTAGGCCCTACGGAAGCAGGCTCAGGCATGCACATCAATGCCTGACACACCTTCCAACATTTGTTTAATTTGGGGGGAAAAAATTATTTAATAGTGATATATGGCATGCACTTATTTAACTTCAATTTCTTTTGTTTGGTAAAATTTACAGAGTTGCTTGAATTATAACACGCCATTTTAGAGCTTAACATATTTGCACTGGGTACTCTCAGCAGTCATCCCATTGTGTGTCTGCTACATAAACAAATGGAGTAAAAAAAATACACCCCTTCTGTTAATTAATACTCATTAATTGTTCTGGTACTATTCCCCACCTCAGCTCCCCCAAATATATTATTTTTAATTAAACAATTTCCACTCCAAGAGTCTGGGGAGGAGTGAAGGAAGATGTCTTTCCTTCTCTATAATTTCTGAGTAGGTCCAGGAAAAGCCCCAGTTTCAAGTTCAGAAGTCTCATCATGCTGACCTTGAATAATAAACCTTATCCTTCTGGCCACAAACAGCTTTGAATCTGCAAAAGTTCAGTCATGTGCCTTGTAAAAAACAGATAAAGCTCTGAATCGATGTTTCTGAAGATGGACTGAGATTCTCCCATTCTCCTGGGTCCCATGCAGTGTGGTAGTTACTGCCTCTCTTTCTAGACCTCCTACAGTGAGTGCATGAGCACACACAGAAAAACATAAGGACCCTCGCTGAGACCCCGAGCCCATCACTGGACCTGGTTTGATGGCGGCATCCTGGGCACCCCACCCTTCCCTGCCCGAGTGCAGCACATGGGACTTACTGGGGAAGTAAGACGTCTCTAATTAGAGCCAGAAGATTGTTGTCAGAGTCGACATGCACCACCTCCTTGCTGTCGTCAGGCTCCTGGTTCACAAGCAGAGATGTGGTTTCTGAGAGTAGCCGCAAGCTGAAGAGTCTCCACTCCACTGGAAAGACAGAGATGCCAAGAACGTGATCACGTGGAGTCGGAATGAAAACAGAACGTGCACCTGCTGTGCTTATTGATGTGGTCACACTTACCATTCTGGCTTTGAACCAGTGACACCAAGGGGGGCAGGATATAATCAACCACCTACAAGACAAGACGCAAAAGACTCCGTTCAAATCCCAACAAACAAAAAACTAATACTGTCTGTGTGCCTGATGCACAGTGGGGTCAAACAACACTCAAAAGTCGGACTATGGAGCAGAGAAATGTTTAGTGCAGGGCCCTGCAAGGGGATGAGTGGCTCATGCCCTCAAACTCCCTGAAAGCTTTCAGCCAAAGCCTTTGAGAGGCAAGGTGAGGAAGGGGTATGGTTAGTTGTTACAGATTTCTAGGAGTCAGATCCTGTGTTCTTGTAGCTGGTCACAATGTTCCCATAAACCTTCACCAAATAAATGTTATTCTCTGCTCCGATAAGAAAGGACAAGGTCACCAGACTCTACTTTCACCCTCCGAGGCCCAGGCCTGTCTAAGAGAAAGGGACCCCATGCAGGCCAGTCCCCCTGCCCTGAATGCTGGCACAGCCCCCAGCCTGGTCCTCCCACCAGTGCCCTGCCCAGCTGAGCAGGCAGATCTCAGCTGGCAGCATCCTCAGGGCCAGGTCTCCAGACTCCGCCCAGCTGTCATCACTGAGGCAGCCAGGCTCCCAGCACCCAGTGGCCCTCAGGCTGCCCTAATAGGGGCATGGTTTTGTGGACCAACACCCAGGATGACCGCCGCCACCTTTAGGCCATGGAGGTGAGGATGGGGGAGAGGTCTGCATCTCCTCAAGACCTGGGCCTGGCAAGAGCTCTGGAGCCTGCAGGGCACAGCCCCCTGCCTGTCCCCGGGCCCCCACCTCACCCACTAGCCTGAGGGCCTGGAGGTCCTGGGAAAGAAGGCCACAACCCACCTCTCACTGTACTTTCTGCCACGAGGACCACTGCCCCGCTGACCATAGGCAAAGTGGGTCTCTACCACAGTCCTCGCCCACACCCCGGGGTCACGTGCTCACTGCTAAGTGCCAGTCACACCCGCCCCGCCCCTGTTACAATATCAACCACTACCCACGCTGTTTTTCACTGACAAATCACTAGTCAGAGGGGTGAAAAACATCAACCGCTAAATTTACCCAGCATCTAAACTCTGCATGACATTTAATAAACAACCAAGCTCATTTCAACCTGAAAAAGTCTTCAGGTCAAAATGACACTGTGATCATCAAGAGAGTAGTTTATCAAAACCTTCAGAGTTGATGAAAGGAACACTAGTATGTAATACAAAATCTGCCTGGCATGCATTGACATTGAACCGTCAGATTAATATACACTTAAGCTGGTGATCATTAATCAAGTTTAAACAATCATCAAAATACTGGGAAAAAAGGAGATACACAATCTTCAGGTTTTCACAAATACATCAAAGTGCTATGACAAGTTAATCTTGGTGGTTTTGAGACGCAGATTCAAAAGATCTAAATCCATTACACATACCACCTCTATGATTTTCTTGTTATATCAGACAGAGCACTATCAAATATGGTTTGAAATCAACTCCAAAATAACAATTTACCCCAGGATGAAAACAGATGATGAAGAAAGGACAAATCACTCCCATTGTCTAATTCTCAAAACAACTGTCTCACCTGGTGAACTATTTTGGTGACAATAAATAAAATTCCTATTGTTTATACCTGCATTGATTCCTGATCCTATGATATTTATTCATTCTCACCATAGCAAAAGGCAGAAGAAGTGGCCCACAGCCCAACACCACCCTCCTGTTTTCCAAACCAATGAAAGAATGTCCTACACAGGTCAGGATCTCCACACATGGGTAGTGGCCCATCAGTATTACCCTGTTCTAGCTCAACTTCACAAAATAAATTTACACATGACAATATATCTAGACAGTTGTACAAGAACCACAGGGATAAGGGATTTTTTTTTACCCCCTTTCACTGAGTGATGTCACATCACTTAAAGCATAGACCTCGAATTTCACAAAGGAATTTTGAAAACTCTAAACTCCCAGTTATGTCAAAAGCAAAAACTATGCAAAGAAGAGAGATACATCTCACCATCAACCCCTATCAACATGCTCAACACCCACCCTGAAGGTTTAAGAGAACATATTAAGAGAGGAGTGGGACTAAAATAAAATTATCTACATGTCCAATTCTATAAGTTTGACCCTTAAGCATGGTCCAAAAAGCAAGACTATCAAAAGATGAATAGCCAAAAATCAATACTCTTCCCAATGTCCCTACAACAACCAATCAAATAACATAATTTTAAAAAGACACCATTTACAACAGTGATAAAATTCTAAGGTGTCTATGATATCATGACTTTTACAAAATATAAATACACACATATATATAAAATGTTTACAAATATGATAACCATTGGCTATACTACCCAAAGCAATCTATAGATTCAATGCAATCCCTATCAAGCTACCAACGATATTTTTCACAGAACTAGAACAAATAATGTCACAATTTGTATGGAAATACAAAAAACCTCGAATAGCCAAAGTAATCTTGAGAAAGAAGAATGGAACTGGAGGAACCAACCTGCCTGACTTCAGACTATACTATAAAGCCACAGTCATCAAGACAGTATGGTACTGGCACAAAGAGAGAAATATAGATCAATGGACAGAATAGAAAGCCCAGAGATAAATCCATGAACCTATAGACACCTTATCTTTGACAAAGGAGGCAAGGATATACAATGGAAAAAAGACAACCTCTTTAACAAGTGGTGCTGGGAAAACTGGTCAACCACTTGTAAAAGAATGAAACTAGAACACTTTCTAACACCATACACAAAAATAAACTCAAAATGGATTAAAGATCTAAATGTAAGACCAGAAACTATAAAACTCCTAGAGGAGAACATAGGCAAAACACTCTCCGACATAAATCACAGCAGGATCCTCTATGACCCACCTCCCAGAATATCGGAAATAAAAGCAAAAATCAACAAATGGGACCTAATAAACTTAAAAGCTTTTGCACACAAAGGAAACTATAAGCAAGGTGGAAAGACAGCCCTCAGACTGGGAGAAAATAATAGCAAATGAGCAACAGACAAAGGATTAATCTCAAAAATATACAAGCAACTCCTGCAGCTCAATTCCAGAAAAATAAATGACCCAATCAAAAAATGGCCAAAGAACTAAACAGACATTTCTCCAAAGAAGACATACAGATGGCTAACAAACACATGAAAAGATGCTCAACATCACTCATTATCAGAGAAATGCAAATCAAAACCACAATGAGGTACCATTACACGCCAGTCAGGATGGCTGCTATCCAAAAGTCTACAAGCAATAAATGCTGGAGAGGGTGTGGAGAAAAGGGAACCCTCTTACACTGTTGGTGGGAATGCAAACTAGTACGCCGCTATGGAAAACAGTGTGGAGAGTCCTTAAAAAACTGGAAATAGAACTGCCATATGACCAGCAATCCCACTCCTGGGCATACACACTGAGGAAACCAGATCTGAAAGAGACACGTGCACCCCAATGTTCATCGCAGCACTGTTTATAATAGCCAGGACATGGAAGCAACCTAGATGCCCATCAGCAGATGAATGGATAAGGAAGCTGTGGTACATATACACCATGGAATATTACTCAGCCATTAAAAAGAATTCATTTGAATCAGTCCTAATGAGATGGATGAAACTGGAGCCCCTTATACAGAGTGAAGTAAGCCAGAAAGATAAAGACCATTACAGCATACTAACACATATATATGGAATTTAGAAAGATGGTAATGATAACCCTATATGCAAAACAGAAAAAGAGACACAGATGTACAGAACAGACTTTTGGGACTCTGTGGGAGAAGGCGAGGGTGGGATGTTTTGAAAGAACAGCATCAAAACATGTATATTATCTATAGTGAAACAGATCACCAGCCCAGGTTGGATGCATGAAACAAGTGCTCGGGCCTGGTGCACTGGGAAGACCCAGAGGAATCGGGTGGAGAGGGAGGTGGGAGGGGGGATCGGGATGGGGAATACGTGTAAATCCATGGCTGATTCATGTCAATGTATGACAAAACCCACTACAATATTGTAAAGTAATTAGCCTCCAACTAATAAAAATAAATGAAAAAAAAATATGATAACCATTGATAACTTCTAAAATAAAAGCTGGAAAGCTATCATAACCGTGCTCACAAGAAGAAAACAGCTAAACAAACTGAAAATCAACAACTCTTCTCAGATAAATCAGAGAAGTCAAGTCACAAAGAAAACCAACTGTCCCTAGAACTGAAGAGAAAGGCAAAGACAGAAAATCACAGCTTAACAGGAGCAGAAGCTGCCACTGGAGCCAGCAACTGGTACAAAAACTTCAACAGTGGTTGACTAAGAATTGGTGTCTGAGATGATAAAACCTCCTAGAGGTCCAACCTTAGTGCAACCACCCACCTCCCAAAAGTTTTACCTCCCAGAGCCCCACCAGATTCTCAGACTGAAGACCAGAGATAAGTCTCATGCTTCTGGAAGAGGAAAGGAAAAACTAACCATTCTGAAATATGTTTAGAGCATTCTTTTCTCCTTAACAAAGGCTGGACTCAAGAGACACTATTCTACCAAAAGCTGAACCTACTCAGGTTTTACCAAAACCTGAGCTAGTGGGGAAAATATCCAATTCCAACACCCTGTAAGCCTTCCCATCTCACCAACTGGGGCATGGGGGTGTGGGTGCTGAGAAGTATGTGTGAGGGTCACAGCCGAGGCATACAGACTCAGAAAAGGAATGTGACCTAAACCTAGGGGCTATGGATCTCTACACACTCCACCACACCTCATCCCAACATCAACGGGGCTCCTGTGTAATAACCCAGGATTACAACTGAGAGAGCTGCAAGGCACAGGCTTTATTCCAGAAGGCGCTGTTAGGGAAACCTGAAGACGACAGGATAGACAAAACAAGGACATTACACGTTAATTTTAGCCTCTGAAACCTACAGTTACAGCAAACAGTAAACACAGCTTGGCTCCTAGCCAAAGAAACATAAAACTTCATACTAACAGCTAGCTCATTGATCTCAGGTCATTTTTACCTGATATATCATGCTGGAATGAAATATTTTTGTGCTGAGAAGGAAAAAAAAAAACACCAACCTAGAATTCTGAGTGAAATTATCCCTCAAGAATAAAAGGAAAAATAAAGAATTTCTCACATAAACATTAACTGAAGAAATGTTTTGCCAGTAGACTTGACTTGTAAGAAATGTTAAGTTTCTTAGAAAAAATGAAAGTGACATGGGTCAGACACACAGATCTATACGTTAGAAAGAAAAATAAATCAAGGTAAAATATAGTCATTGATGAGAAGCGTCAAAGAAGTCAACTCTGTGCAAATTAATCTATCAGTTCAGTTCAGTAGCTCAGTCATGTCCGACTCTTTGCGACCCCGTGGACAGCAGCACACCAGACTTCCCTGTCCATCACCAAATCCTGGAGCCTGCTCAAACTCATGTCCATCAAGTCAGTAATGCCATCCAACCATCTCATCCTCCGTCATCCCTTTCTCCTCCCACCTTCAATCTTTTCCAGCATTAGGGTCTCTTCCAATGAGTCAGTTCTTCACATCAGGTGGCCAAAGTACTGGAGTTTCAGCTTCAGCATAAGTCCCTCCAATGAATATTTAGGATTGATTTCCTTTAGGATTGACTGGTTGGATCTCCTTGCAGTCCAAGGGACTCTCGAGACTCTTTACCACCACCAGAATTCAAAAGCATCAATTCTTCGGTGCTCAGCTTTCTTTATGGTCCAATTCTCACATCCACACATGACAACTGGAAAAACCATAGCTCTGACTAGATGGACCTTTGTTGGCCAAGTAATGTCTCTGCTTTTTAATATGCTATGTTAGTCATAGCTTTTCTTTCAAGGAACAACTGTCTTTTAATTTCATGGCTGCAGTCACCATCTGCAGTGATTTTGGAGCTCAAAAAAATAAAGTCTCTCACTCTTTCCATTGTTTGTCCACTATTTGCCATAAAGTGATGGGACCAGTACCATGATCTTGATTTTTTGAATATTGAGTTTCAAGTCAGGTTTTTCACTCTCCTCTTTCACTTTCATCAAGAGACTCTTTAGTTCTTTCAGCCATAAGGGTGGTGTCATCTGTACATCTGAGGTTATTGATATTTCTCCCGGCAATCTTGATTCCAGCTTGTGCTTCATCCAGCCTGGCATTTCACATGATGTATTCTGCATATAAGTTAAACAAGTGGGGTGACAATATACAGCCCTGATGTACTCCTTTCCCAATTTGGAACCAGTCTGTTGTTCCATGTCCAGTTTTAATTGTTGCTTCTTGACTCACAAACAGATTTCTCAGGAGGCAGGTCAGGTGGTCTGGTATTCCCATCTCTAAGAATTTTCCACAGTTTGCTGTGATCTACACAGTCCAAGGCTTTGGTGTAGTCAATAAAGCAGAAGTAAATGTTTTTCTGGAACTCTCTTGCTTTTCTCATGATTCAACAGATCCAATGGCAATTTGATCTCTGGGTCCTCTGTCTTTTCTAAATCCAGCTTGAACATCTGGAAGTTCATGGTTCACATACTGCTGAAGCCTGGCTTGGAGAATTTTAAGCATTGCTTTGCTACCATGTAAGATGAGTGAGTGCAATTGTGCGGTAGTTTGAACATTCTTTGGCATTGCCTTTCTCTGGGACTGGAATGAAAACTGACCTTTTCCAGTCCTGTGGCCACTGCTGAGTTTTCCAAATTTGCAGCATACTGAGTGCAGCACTTTCACAGCATCATCTTTTAGGATATGAAATAGCTCAGCTGGAATTCCATCACCTCCACTAGCTCTGTTCATAGTAATGCTTCCTAAGGTTCACTTGACTTCTCATTCCAGGATGTCTGGCTCTAGGTGAGTGACCACGCCATCATGGTTATAGTTCTTCTGTGTATTCTCGCCACCTCTTCTTGATAGCTTCTGCTTGTTAGGTCCATCCCATTTCTGTCCTTTATAGTGCCCATCTTTGCATGAAATAGTCCCTTGGTATCTCTAATTTTCTTGAAGAGATCTCTAGTCTTTCCCATTCTATTGTTTTCCTCTATTTCTTTGCACTGATCACTGGGGAAGGTTTTCTTATCTTTCTTTGCTATTCTTTGGAACTCTGCATTCAAATGGGTATATTTTTCCTTTTTTCCTTTGCCTTTATCATCTCTTCTTTTCTTAGCTAAGGCCTCCTCACACAACCATTTTGCCTTTTTGCATTTTTTTTTCTTGCAGATGGTCTTGATTCCTGCCTCCTAAACAATGTCATGATCCTCTGTCCACAGTTCTCCAGGCACTCTACCAGATCTAATCCTTTGAATCTATGTGTCACTTCCACTGTATAATCGTAAGGGATTTGATTTAGATCATATCTGAATGGTGTAGTTGTTTTCCCTACTTTCTTCAATTAAGCCTGAATTTTGCAATAAGGAGTCCATGATCTGAGCCACAGTCAACCCCTGGTCTTGTTTTTGCTGACTGTATAGAGCTTGTCTAACTCAATGAAACTATGAGCCATGGCAGGTAGGGCTACCCAAGACAGACGGGTCATGGTGAGAGTTCTGACAAAATGTGGTCCACCAGAGAAGGCAATGGCAAACCACTTCAGTATTCTTGCCTTGAGAACCCCATGAACAGTATGAAAAGGCAAAAAGATAGGAAACTGAAAGATGAACTCCCCAGGTCGGTAGGTGCCCAATACGCTACTGGAGATCAGTGGAGAAATAACTCCAGAAAGAATGAAGAGACGGAGCCAAAGCAAAAACAACACACAGTTGTGGATGTGACTGGTGACGGAAGTAAAGTCCAATGCTATAAAGAACAATATTGCATAGGAACCTGGAATGTTAGGTCCATGAATCAAGGCAAATTGGAAGTGGTCAAACAGGAGATGGCAAGAGTGAACATCAACATTTTAGGAATCAATGAAATAAAATGGACTGGAATGGGTGAATTTAACTCAGATGACCATTATATCTACTACTGTGGGTAAGAATCCCTTAGAAGAAATGGAGTAGCCATCCTAGTCAACAAGAGTCTGAAATGCAGTACTTGGATGCAACCTCAGAAGAGACAGAATGATCTCTGTTTATTTCCAAGGCAAACCATTCAATATCACGGTAATCCAAGCCTACGCCCCAACCAGTAATGCTTAAGAAGCTGAAGTTGAACGGTTCTATGAGAACCTACAAGATCTTCTAGAACTAACACCCAAAAATATGTCCTTTTCATCACAGGTGACTGGAATGCAAAAGTAGAAAGTCAAGAGATACCTGGAGTAATAGGCAAATTTGGCCCTGGAGTACAAAATGAAGCAGGGCAAAGGCTAACAGAGTTTGGCCAAGAAAACATACTGGTCATAGCAAACACCCTCTTCCAACAACACAAGAGAAGACTCTACACATGGACATCACCAGATGGTCAATACCGAAATCAGACTGTTTATATTCTTTTTAGCCGAAGATGGAGAAGCTCTATACAGTCAGCAAAAACAAGACTGGGAGCTAACTGTGGCTCAGATCATGAACTCCTTATTGCAAAATTAATCTATAATTTCAATATAAAACACATAAATATTCCAACCAGGTTGTGTGAATTTCTCACACTGATCCCATAAAGTATTTGGAAAGAATAGGGTCAAGAGTAATGGAAAAATGTTAAAAAGCATGAAGCAGACATGGTTTCCAGGTTTACTATGATGGGAAGAAATAAGCTGGTACAAGCAAAGGGCTAGACAAAGAGATTCATGAAACAGAACATATAGCCTAGAAACAGACACATACGGCAGATGTGTAAATGGCAGATGGACTACTAGCAATAGTGGAAAAACAGGCCCAGAAAACATCTGGCAATGCGTAGAGACCTTCTTGATTGCTGCAACTGAGGGGAGCCTCCAAATCTACTACGTTGAGGCCAGTGATGCTGCTAAACATCTCTCAATGCCCAGGACAGCCTCCACAACAAGGAACTGCCCATCTCCAAACACCCAGAGTGGCAAGGTTGAAAGTGAGAGTGTTAGTCACTCGGTCATGTTTGTGATCCCCATGGACTACAGACCACCAGGCTCCTCTGTCCATGAAGTTCTCCGGGTAAGAACACTGGAGTGGGTAGCCATTCACTTCTCCAGGGGATCCTCCCAATCCAGGGATCAAAGTTGGGTCTCCTGCATTACAGGCAGACTCTTTACCATCTGAGCCACCATGGAAGCCCAGTGCCAAGGCTGAGAAACTCTAGGCCAGGAATAACAAGGGGCACCCTGTAAATAAGGTGTGGACCAGAAGGGAAAGAAAATAATAAGCAAAGAAAAACCCCAAAATAAGTCAACAAGATAGGGAGAGATTTCTTAGGTTCATCCTGTCTGGGGTCAGCTTTTCTCAACAGTTATTTCATGTGAGGAACATGTATGACCAAGTATATGTAAACTAATCTCCCTATAGACAGTTACCAAGTAAGTCAAAAAATATGTTTTTCAATGGCACCCAGAACTGACCGTAGAGCAATAGTCTTTCAATAAAATAGGATACTGTATCACTGCTTCAAAAGCCGACAGCGTGATCTTGATAAATTCTTCTGATGCCATCATTCCTAGAAATATAGTTAATTATTATAGATGTTTATTTACATGTCCAAAATCATAGTATCAAAATCTTCAAGCAAAGATGTAAAATGTCCCATGATCTACTCACCTACAGCTCCATCTATGTTAGTTTCTCCTGAGTCTATTGATTTAATATGACTCTGAAAAAAAAATATAAAAATGTTAATAAATGGAGATTTTAAAAGAACTCTGATATAAAAACTATGCAGAGGGAAAAAAAAACTGAACATATGATCCTATGTGTGTTCACCATGATTTACTTCGGGTGGTAGGCATCAAGTCATTTTTATACTCTTTTTACATTTTTCTACAGTTTCTAAATTTCATGTCATAAGTAGGCACTAATTTCTTTATCCAGAAGGGGAAAGATAGCATTCTTAGAAAGTCTCTGATTGAGTTAACATACAAAAGTCATTAGAATTTTTTTTTCAACATTAAATCCCTATTTATTCAGCAAAAGTCATGTCCCTATTTTGAAATCAGGTGAAATTATTTCAGCCAAATTATATACATAATAAATAAGAGACATTTTAACAATTTGGCTGAAATAATTTCACAATTTGATGTTGAAAAATTCAAAGAAAGGTATCTTTCGATTTCAATAAATTTACTTAAATGTCTACAGCTTAAGAAACAGACAAAACAGTGTTAATACTACAATTTTTCTGTATAATTTTTGAAGAATATGTAGATAACACATGAACATAGTTGTGGACAGAGATTTTTGAGGCATTAATCACAGGAACCATTCACAGAGGCTCCCTGTGAGGAAGAATACTGGATCAGGAGGTATACTTTCACTACTCATTTTCTGCCTTTCTGCACTGTTAGAATTTTCTAACTAGGTACATGTATTATTTTTTCCTTTTTTTTTTTAACAGCAACAAGGGTTTTCTAGATGGTGAAACCATAGGGTTCTTTTAATTTATTTTCTTCCTTATACTTTCCCTGTTTAAATTTTTAAAAATCCCTACTGAATGTTTCATTGATTTGCCAATTTAAATCTCTCTGGGTCAATTTCTTTCTCTTCATTCTCGGTGTAATAGGAATTAATCAGGTGAGAGTGAGGACAGGGCAGGAGACACTAGAGATTCAAGGAGAGGAGGGAATGTATGAACAATCATCCAGGTGAGCGTGAAGGTATATAAATTAGGAAAAGGAACCTGATGTCCCAGTCTGCAGAGAGGACTCGCTTGAACTGAGCAGTCATGAATTTAAAGTGAGACCAGCTATTTTCCTCATGTTTTTCTCGAGCCATACTTAGTCACTCAAAGCAGGGGTGAGGGAGGTAGAGAATTAAAGTGAACCAGCACTTGGGTTTGCCAGAGGAGGACAATGGAGGAAGGGACAGGAAAGGGATCACGGGTATATACATGCAAGGTAGGGATGGGGTTGAACCAGGGACTCGAAGCTCAGGAAAACTGGGCCCAGGGAGGACAGGATGGTGAGTGCAAAGTGGTAAGGCCAATTTAAGTCCCAGAGGAATTAAAGGACTGTTGGAGATGAGGAGCAGGGGTAGTGAGCTGAAAATTAGGTGTGGTAGCCACAGAGTATGATGTTGAAAATAAGGCTACGGGTGGAGGCCGCTGAGGGAGGGAAAGACACACCCATGGGAAGACAGGTGGTCGAGCAGCTGAGAGGATGAGGTGCTAGAAGGAACCTCCACAGAGACACCTGATTCTCTAACAATGACAGCGAATCCAGTGCTGAAAGACCATGGCAGTGACAGGGAATGACCCAGAAAAATCTGTAGATGGCCACACTACACGAGGCATCTTCTGATGGCGTGAGCTTCAAAGCTGAGTACAACAGAGGAGCAGCCAGAGTGGGCAGCTACTCCACAACTAGGCTCATCAGGTAGAGGACTGTGGGGCAAAAGTACGGCCCCATCTGGGGGGGAAAGGAAAGACAGGTATGACTCCAGGGTAGACCAGTGCCCCGCATTACTGTTCAGTACTTCTGAGAAGCTGAGAGTAAGTTCTCTAAGCAAGGTGGGTATATGACTTCAGGGTGTGTTAAATTTTTTTTAAATAAACAATGTTTAAGAAAAGGAAAAATCTTCCTAACAAGAACACTCATGAGGCAATGACCAAATATAAAATATCATATTTTTTTTAAATATAAGGGAATCCTTTGGCAGTCCACTGGTTAAGATTTGGCACTTTCATTGCCAGAAGCTAAGATCCCACAAGCTGTGTGACACAGCCAAAAAATAATAAATAAAATTATAAGAGTACCCGCTCTCTGCTTTATCTTCTACAGCTGAAGTCAAAATCTATCAACAGACCAACACTCACTTAAAATAAAAATCTGGAGAGGGTCTTTTCTCAAAGCCCAGGATTGGCAAAGATTTACTGATTTATTGATGATGGATATTATAATCACATTCCTGTGTGAAAACCAGAATCATTTCATCATTTCTTTCATTTGAAAATCTGAATTTTTCTTTTTGTAAAAAACTATAACCACCACATAACCACTGAACTTTCATACACTAATGAGGCCAGAACTTAAGAATAAACACAACTAAGTCCTCTTCCTCAGCTCATTAGTCAAGAGTATTTTCAGAAGAACACAAGAAACACAGTGAACATCACGAGTTTTCAAACAGATTTCCTTAATATCATTGCTTCCTGTTTCCCAGCCCAATTCAGTGAAGGTATGAAAGAACTAAGCTGAAGTTCACCTTGGCACTTCCCCATAGCACCTCCCCAGATGCTTTACTGCGTAAGTGTCCCTGGGTACCTTTTTTTTCCCCCTCTTACTGGAGACGGAGGCAGGTAGAATGACACATTGCTTCTGCCAATAAGAAGTAAAAACAGCAATCATCAGCTGTGTAGTCCTCTTTGGCCTGGGCCCTTCGAAAGCTTAATAATGGTTTAAAAGTGTCCTACTAAATTGCTTCCAAACACGTGCCTCTTTAAATCATAAAGAGACCAAACCTTCCTTTTGCTTGGGGGAAAAAAAAAAAGCTAAAGCCTATACTCAGGCCTCCAAATATAAAAAGTATCCTGAATTCTTCTACCAAAATAAATTTTTTTAAAATGATACCTACAGGTCAAAAGGCAAACCATGCCTGCCTGGTACCAGTATGAAAACAGAAACCAATGGGAAGCAAAATTCCAACAGCCCCTCCAGCCTGTGCCTTCAGGACCCTTCTAATGAGCGAAGATCACACCAAGTATGGCTGCTGTCTCCACCCACGTGAGGCAGGCCAGCAACCCCTGGAGAGCTCCTTGAGCATAAAAGCCCAAGAAGTTCTTAGATAACAGCTACTAACGGTGGACCAAAAGCCTGAATACCTCAAGCTAATGTGCTTCCCTGATAGCTCAGTAGGTGAGAATCTGCCTGCAATGCAGGAGACCCCAGTTCAACTCCAGTTCGATTCCCAGGTCAGGAAGATCCACTGGAAAAGGGATAAGCTACCCACTCCAGTATTCTCGGGCTTCCCTTGTGGCTCAGCTGGTAAAGAATCTGCCTGCAGTGTGGGAGACCTGGGTTTGATCCCTGGGTTGGGAAGATCCCCTGGAGAAGGGAAAGGCTACCCACTCCAGTATTCTGGCCTGGAGAACTCCATGGACTATATGTAGTCCAGGGGGCCGCGACTGAGTGACTTTCACTTTTCTTTCTTTTTTAAAATATAATAGGACAACAGACCTGCCTGTTGTCCTTTTACAGCCTGTTGTCCTTTTATATTTGCCTTTATTTTCCATTTTTCTGTATACATATCACTTTGGTGAGCAGCCTCAACTGAATATTTTTTCTAAAAATAAAACTGGAGAGTAATTATTTCTGATAGGTACTTTAATGTTATCTAAAGAGCTTCCCAGGTGGCGCGAGTGGTCAAGAACCTCCTTGCCAATGCAGGAGACCTAAGAGACGTGGGTTTGATCCCTGGGTTGGGAAGATCCCCTGAAGAAGGAAATGGCAACCCACTCCAGTACTCTGGCCTGGAGAATCCCACTGACAAAGAAGCCTGCTGTGCTCCAGTCCATGGGGTCTCAAAGAGTCAAATATAACTGGGCGACTGGGCACCAGCACCAGGAAAACAAGGCTTTCCAAGCACAGTGCTAAAGGTGTACATGGGAACAGTGTGGTCCCCTTGTGCCCCCGGGATGGGAGAAGCACCCTGCGCAGGCCTACAGGGCATTAATAGCTCTGCAGCCTTCCCACACCCCACCTTCTGCCCCCCCAAAAAAACCACACAAATAAACAAACAAACCCTCTTAACTCCAGGGAAGCTGTGCCTAGACAAAACTTAAAATAATTGGTCTCAAGCAGAAAACTCAAGGATTTCAATGTGCAGATCCTGCACCGGGAACTTCCAAGGGGTTTTTACTCCTTCCAAGGGAGGAGTAGACTATGCCTCTGGCACTGGAGGGACACTGTAACTAACAACAGTATTTGTGGCATCTTCTGGACAGACTGTGGATCAACTCACAGAAGCAACAGCCAACTCTCAACAGCTCACAGAAACACGCACCAGAACTGGGTGGATAACTACAGCCTGGTCCATGACTTCAGTCAACGCTTCCTCTCCCTGGACTAGTGTCTCATCACTGCGGCCAACA
The DNA here is from genome assembly GCF_019320065.1 of Cervus canadensis. Classification (NCBI taxonomy): domain Eukaryota; kingdom Metazoa; phylum Chordata; class Mammalia; order Artiodactyla; family Cervidae; genus Cervus; species Cervus canadensis. The sequence goes on along the minus strand of NC_057407.1, from coordinate 45,038,652 downwards.
CTAAGTCAAGAAAGACGGACACACAGCTAAGGCCAAATAACAGATGCAGTAAAAAAAAATTACAAAAGAAGAGCTCTGGAACTGGCCGCGAGTCAAACTAGGAAAATGGCCCAAACAGAGCCAAGAGACCTTTTCCACTGTGTGTGTAAACTCCTATTACTTGAGCAACATTATCAAGGGAAAGACTGCTAAAGAATTTTCAGTATCACAGTTACCTTTGAACCAAGCAAGTTATCTTCCATTCCCTGAAAGTGCCTATGTGAAGCAAACCCTTACTGAGCCCTACTGAACACCCCCCACCCCTTAAAGGGTGCACTCCCTCGGGAGAAGGTGAGACGGCCCTTTCTCGGCGGGAGCAGATGGGTTACATGAAGCAGAGGTTACATGTCTCCCTGAAAGACACAGGTGAAAGTCCACAAAGACTTCTATATTGGAGTTCCTAATAGTTCCTTGAAAATCTAAACTGTACTCAGTTAACATAAGCACAGCAAACTACTACACGAGGGAAAAATAAAGAGAATGAACACAGGACAACTCTACCTAGCCCAAACAAACAAACACTGGGCCAAAATATTCCAAGGAGGGCTGCAAGGGCAAAATTACTATTATCAGGCATCAACATATCAGTGCAATGGAGGTATAAACATAGAACTACAGTGCTGCTAAAAACGATACCCATGTTGTCCTTAAAAAGATTAGAAAGCACATTAAAGGAGGTGGCAAACAAAATTCTCACAATTTGCAAATTCATGAATGTGCTGCAAAAATTATATGCTTTGTAGAATTCAAGATTCAAGGATGATAATGATCTGAAGTTGAGTACAAAAGAACCTATATTGCATCGACTAAACACACTGCTTACAGAAGTCAGTGACCTCTCTACTCAAGAGTCATACTTCAAAACATCATACATTACTGTATGATGAAACTTCTAGAAAACTATATCCTCACTTGTGGATGGTAATCATTTTTTTTATTCCAAACCAGCAATAAAACTGAGATATTTACTTCATTTTAACGAGATACCTATCTGATATGGCACTTTTAAAATCTCAGCTCAGCATTTATTATTAACATCAAAGGAAGACAGAATAGGCTGCGTGACAAATGTTTTCGTTTTCCCTTTGTACAGCTCGCTATTTTATCAACAGTATATACTGTAAGTGTTCCAGGCAAGGGGAAAAGATAACATAATTCACGAGCCACAACCTTAACAAAAAGACTATTTTTTTTTTGTGAGCAAAAATCGAAGTGAAAGATAATACAGTGATTTGTTTTTCACTGCTACTCATCTCATTAAAATTAAAGATAAGGTTAAATTGAGCTCCACTTAAAGAAATGTCATCACAGAAAGAGACACTGCATGCACATAGCTGGACAATGTTAGCCAAAGTAAATTATAATACTATGTTTCCAGAATTCCATTTTTACCAATTTCATTATTTTAAATCTTTTCATGATGTTTAATACCAAACACTATGAAAATCTTTTCTATGGACTTATTTACCCTACCTGGGTCTGTCTCTAAACAAAATGCATTATCAGGAGAGAATGTATTTTTCCCCAAATGTCAAATTTTATTACAGTCAACAGATAAAAATACAAAAAGGTCACTTCCCTAGAGACAAATAAATACCACTAAGATTTTAAAATTACTTCATTCTGACACCAAATCCCACAAACAGTAGGGACAGCCACATTTTTATTAGGAACATGAAAAATTCAGCATTACTCACAAGAATAGTTCCGTAACTGAAAAGGAACTCTTCTGTTACAACTTGAGGTCGAAATACCTGTGTGATGACAGTTTCCATAGATTAAATCCTGAAAGCCACGTATAAGAAAGAAATGATCATATTTGTCTGAGTTGATGCTTCTTAGCTCCACTTTTTTCCCCAAAAAAGATGATACCTGAGATGTTACCAGGTGAAGCACTACAGGCATGAGGGGGAGACACATCTTCAGCTGCTTCGCTTGAACTGTGGATGGGTGTTTACGACCAGAAACGTTAGCCAGGGCGTTAAGAATGTCACCTGCAAAGCACATCCCAGAGCACACACGTGAGGTTAGAGACCACAAATGCTTAGGGAGCACTAGCTGTGGGCTGAGTACTAATGGGATTGCTAAGGGAAATAATCTCCAAATAAAAGAAGTGGGTAGAAGCTGCGTTGTTTTATTCCCAACTCTTGACATTACAACAGAAAGCTGTGGCCTCTGGGGACAAGATGGATATAAGACTGATCTCTCGTCTGGAAATTTAAAATAGAATACAAAAATGATTCTTCTTTTTTTGTACTTTCCAAATATCAACCATGAGTATCCATTACTTTTGTAAACAAGAAAAAGTTATTTTTTGTTTGTTTTTTTTTTAGGAAAAAGTTATTTTAAGAATTATAAGCTAACAGATCATAGATTAAACTTCTCTGGTAATAGAATAGGATGGTAGAAATAAGAGATCAATTCCCAATACTTCTCATTGGATAGCCAAGTCGAATAATAAATAAACCTTGCCTTGCTAGACACATGAATCTCATCATCATCTCCTAAGACAAGGTGAGTCATGTAAAAAGAAAGTTAGCGACCAATTGACCAGATTGTGGCCTTTGGTCTGGAGATTTTAAAAGGGTTACAATCCAAATAAATTTTGAAAAGCTCTATTTTCAGTCATGAACAGGCAAAAATCTCCCACATTATTAATAAGGAGCAAAAAGTCACTGTCAATCAGCCATGAAGATATTTTCATTACTTTCATTTAATATTCTGAATTTCTGAGTCTAAATATCTTTTACCGTAACAGGCTGGATCAAATTTAACATTTTAAACATTTCTGGTTTATAGCCACATCTGCTGGGAAAGCATGGACTGAGATTTTAAACTAAATGTACACATTCCTTAGATGATTTTTGCATCTGTAAATAACAGTGGAATAACCAATTTTGTTAGCTGTAATAAACATCCTTTGCAGATCATTATTACTTTCATCTTAAATTTTTCAAACCAATGAAATTTTCAAACTTTAATATCAAAATTTTTTAATATTAAATTTTGATGCCTATGTATTTTTTAAATTATTTTAAGAAAAAATAAATTTGTGGTTACAGCTTGAAGGAAAAATGTTTTTCTTCCGAATTGTGCAAAGAGAAATCTTGAGAGAAGTTCCTAAAATGATAGCTTAAGTCCAATTTTCACCAATTAAAATTCTTTCCTTTTCTTTTCCAGGACTGCGAGATGACACCTCAATGAAACTTAATTTAGCCCTTTAGCCTACTCATTGCCTCAGTCATGTCACTGATACAAAATATTTATGATAACAGATAGGGCACGTTGAAATTTTGAAACTACACATTCAAGAAGTATCATTGCACTTGCCTGTAAAAAACAGACCATCAAGAACAAAAAGAGAAGAGATGCCTAAAAGCCAAGTCACAGAAAGATAAGCAGGAAGAGCCTAAGGATGGACGAGACTCCAATTTACCCAGGATACGTGGCAGCTCCTGCACCAAGTGACGGATGAGCAGGTCAAGGCATCGGGACAGGTATTCATTGCCGCTCTGCTGCTCCTTGCCTGGAGTGGTCTTTCTGCTGTCTCTCTCGATGTACATCACCAGTCTACACACAGAGAAGGGCCAAAGATTACCTCTCATGATAAAATAGTTGATAGCATCTGCCCGAAAATGCCACCATGGCAAGTGTTTCCAGGGGGGCACCGCCCCCATCATGTTGACATTTAGATATGGAGCGACTTGTCGGGCACAGTCTATTTCTGCCTTAGAAAAATGAAGACGTTTATGCAGAGAGAAAATAAGGCAACTCTGAATATCTCTGCCAGTGTATTACAAAACGACGCCCTGACTTCATTTGCTTTTGGCCCATTAAAAGAAACCCCACGTTCTTCAGATGACAGATGAAAGGCAAACAAAAGCATCTGGAGAGAAGAGGGCTTCGGCATTTTGAAGATTCAAAGTAGAACCACCAGTTGGCACGTTCGTTGGACATGACTCTTAAACTTGCTCTGAATCCCAGGCAAGTCATAGAAATTCCAGTTCTTTTACTAAACTGTGTATATAAATCCAAAGAAAATGATTCATTTCAGCACTGAATAATACAGAGAGCAGATATCATCTGAACACCTGGATTTCACATGCCCTTTTGTCCTCTGGTTTAATGATATCTGTCTCTTAATAAACTTATTTCTTCTTCAAACCAGTGGCATTTGTTATCATCTATCTCTGAACCAATAGCCTCCAACACAGAACTAGGGGACTTGTTGAATCATCACTCTGGGTACCAAGAGTATTGCTGAAAACTGTTAGGCCCACACTTCCTTCTCTTTGCTAGACCCACTACCCAAGTTCCCAGTCCCTGCAACTCTCTAAAGGGCAATGAGTTCCCTGACTTCAAAGGCCTCTTGATTGCAATCCCCCTTGCTGGACTCCTCTTGCCATCATCAACCATCTCTCCAGCCCTGTTGCAATCATCATCCCACCCAACTTCTGCTTCCCAAAACTTTGCAAAACTCCCACTGTAAACCAGAAAAGGTGGTTCTAAACACAATACACATACATAACATACATTGAAATCTTAACATTGAGCATTTATGTGGTTCTCTTAGTAGATTTATGCATCCTTTTGCCTTCTTGCTGGTCATTATTTGTAGCTCTATTAGTAAAGACCTGGGCATGAAATCCAATCAAAAGTTTAAGATCCATATAAGCCAGGTGGCATCTCTGTTTCAGTTGCTGATTAAAGCCCTAGTCACACTCTAATAAATACAAGACATTGCTCAAAATGTAAAGTAAATCCCGATGAATCCATAGAAATATGTCGCTATGACTTAAACAACAGAGAGCACAGAGCTCCATGATGATAAGTGAGCCAAAGAAACGAGACCCTAATCATTTCATGGTAAGAGGAATCCAAAAGCTTCACATAAAATGGGATGTGATAGAAGATGTGATAAAATGAATGGCATCAGCCTGGGGAGCCAGTCAGCCTGGCGTTCCCGGCAATCCACAGCAGGACACGCTATCGCTGTGGCCTAGGGCTTCCAAGCCAATAGCAGCCACTCCAGGAACCTCTTGATCAGCTGACTCCTGTTCCATCAACCCCACTAAGGAGCAGGACCAGAAAACACCATCTTCCTTTATGGTTCCCCAAAATGGCGTTGCCTGGTTTCTCCCTGCCCAGTCTCGCCATTTGCTGAAAAGCTTTATTCAACATTAAAGATTCTGGCATTTAACTGTAGCCCCTCCAAGCTAAGTATTTCAAATATGCCCTCTGACTGTACTGACTATAATCTGCTCTTATTGCTACGTGCACACTCTTCCACTGTGACAGTTCCTCAGCCTCCAAGGAACTTCCCCTGACTGAACCCATGACACTGCCTCCCAACCCATGACATCGTCTTTCAAAACCCAGGACATCATCTCCCAATCCAAGACATCTCCGAAAAAGTGCTTCCTTTTCCTTACTTACTTCCTGCTTCGATTGCATTCCATCATCTATCATTTCAGTACACTCTTTTTTTCACACCCACGTAGTCAAATGATCCGGATGAATCCAGTGATCTATACACTTCCTGTATGCCTGCAGAGAGGCTGCTGAAGTTAAATATGGAGCAGAGTCACTCCGTTGTAAAAGGATGACACCAATACTCAAGGGCACAAGACAGGACCAGCACTCAGCCTATCTCCAAAATGTTCTTCTCTTTAAACACTGAAATTTCCATCCTCTTATGAGATTCTCAGTGAGTGATTCTGCCTCCTACTATACAGAGAAAATAGAAAGCATCATGAAGAAATTCTTCCTAAATCTAAACTTATTGTGTGTCCTATCCTGGCCTCCTGGCCTCCCATCACAACCACTGACCTCTCTCTCCTTGCAATTCTGTCTGGATCACATTCCCTTCCCTTTTCTCAGAATCTTGAAACAACCAGTTCCTTGTTTTCCATTTTGTATGCTCACTCTCTCCCATTTAACAAACTACTTTTCCTGTACTTCTAGCAACTGCCCCATGGCCTCTCTCCTCCCTTTCTCAGGCAAACCTCTTAAGAAATCAATCCACTTCCAATATCTCCTTTGCTCCTCTTAACTTCTTCCACCCACCACAATCTGCCCTCACTCCCATCACTTTTCTAATGAGTCAGCTCTTTGCATCAGGTGGTCAAAGTACTGGAACTTCAGCTTCATCATCAGTCCTTTCAATGAATATTCAGGACTGACTTCCTTTAGGATTCACTGGTTTGATCTCCTTGCAGTCCAGGGGACTCTCAAGGATCTTTTCCAACACCACAGTTCAAAAGCATCAATCTTTCGGCGCTCGGCCTTCTTTATGGTCCAACTCTCACATCCATACATGGCAAACTTCTTACTTTTTGGATTTCTCTGGTTTATGAACCATGAGTAGGAGTCATCTATTCAAAACTTAAGTGTTTTGAAAACATGAAGTAGTATCAATGCTCTACACAGACAATTGAAAAAAAAAAAAAACTTTAGGTGATGTAACACTCAATTACACAACATACCGTACCAGATGATAAATGGTGAGTGTCCGCAAAAATATTACCTCCTTTTCGTAAGAACTACAGACCTCCATTTTCTCACTAAGCCAAGTCACGGTGACTTTAAACAAGAGGTAAATCAACAGCAACATCACAGGAGTATCCCAAAACTTTATTATGGCCTGTGGCCCACTATGATTTCTAAGTTATTTTTCTCCTTTCCTTCAGTAGGGTCACTCAACTTGACAATACTGACAGAGATTTCAACAAATCTGGCTCTAACTCCCAGCCCTACCACCTTCTAATAGCGTGATCTTGAACAAATTTCTTAAGCTCTTTATACCTTCAGTTTTCTCATTATAAACGGGATAACAATGCCTACCTTGTAGGATTGCCGTGAAGATTAAATGAGAAAATTGTCTGGGGTCTAACACAAGGTACATACTCAAGACATGTTAGCTGCTGTTATTACTAAAAATAGTTGCTTCTATGAATTATTAAAATTAATGACCACCACCAAAATGAAGACACTGTTTTCTGGAGTGAACAGATATTAAGAGAACATTCCCAGGGAAGGCCACCTCTGCTGTTCATCCTATTCTCTCACAAAATCAAAGAGAGACAAATACAGTATCACTTATATGTGGAATCTAAACAACAGTACACACGAATTTATTTACAAAATAAACTTAACAATTACAAAAGGCAGAAGGGTAGGAAGGGATAAACTGGTAGTACAGGATTAACAGATACACAATACTATATAAAAAATAGATCGACAACAAGGATTTACCATATAGCACAAGAAGGAAACATAATTCCTTACAACAACTATAATGGAAAAGAATTAGAAAATATATATATATAGATATACATATATATATATAATCAAGTCACTTTGCTATACACATGAAACTAACATAATATTGTAAATCAACTATAGTTCAGTTTTAAAAAAATAAAACAAAGAAATGGAGCCTCAAATGTCCCACTTCACAACACTGCCAAATGGTTTCCCAAAATGGTTGTCCCAGTGGCATACAAGTTCCCCCTGAGTTACACCTCACCAGTATTTAGTAGCATCAAATTTTTGCTCATTTCTATTTTCTGGTGTTTTCTTGGCAAAACCCTATTAGCCTTTGCCCTGCTTTTCGTTACTCCAAGGCCAAATTTGCCTATTACTCCAGGTATTTCTTGACCTCCTACTTTTGCATTCCAGTCCCCTATAATGAAAAGGACATCTTTTTGGGGTGTTATTTCTAAAAGGTCTTGTAGGTATTCATAGAACTGTTCAGCTTCTTCAGCGTTACTGGTCAGGGCATAAACTTGGATTACCGTGATATTGAATGGTTTGCCTTGGAAACGAGCAGAGATCATTCTGTCGTTTTTGAGACTGCATCCAAGTACTGCATTTCAGACTCTTTTGTTGACTGTGATAGTTACTCCATTTCTCCTAAGGGATTCCTGCCCATAGTAGTAGATATAATGGTCATCTGAGTTAAATTCACCCATTCTAGTCCATCTTAGTTCACTGATTCCTAGAATATCAACATTCACTCACTATCTCCTGTTTGACCACTTCCAATTTGCCTAGATTCATGGACCTAACATTCCAGGTTCCTATGCAATATTGCTCTTTACAGCATTGGACCTTGCTTCTTATCACCAGTCACATCCACAACTGGGTGTTGTTTTTGCTTTGGCTCCATCCCTTCATCCTTTCTGGAGTTATTTCTCCAGTGATCTCCAGTAGCACATTGGGCACCTACCGACCTGGGGCGTTCCTCTTTCAGTGTCCTCTCTTTTTGCCTTTTCATACTGTTCATGGGGTTCTCAAGGCAAGAATACTGAAGTGGTTTGCCACTGCCTTCTCCAGTGGACCACATTCTGTCAGACCTCTCCAGATAATCACCATGGTGTGATCACTCACCTAGTGCCAGACAATCTGGAATGTGGAGTCAAGTGGGCCTTAGGAAGCATCACTACGAACAAAGCTAGTGGAGGTGATGGATTCCAGCTGAGCTATTTCAAATCCTAAAAGATGATGCTGTGAAAGTGCTGCACTCAGTATGTCAGCAAATTTGGAAACTCAGCAGTGGCCACAGGACTGGAGAAGGTCAGTTTTCATTCCAATCCCAAAGAAAGGCAATGCCAAAGAATGCTCAAACTACCGCACAATTGCACTCATCTCACATGCTAGTAAAGTAACGCTCAAAATTCTCCAGGTCAGGCTTCAGCAACACATGAACCGTGAACTTCCAGATGTTCAAGCTGGTTTTAGAAAAGGCAGAGATCAAATTGCCAACATTCACTGGATCATCAAAAAAGCAAGAGAGTTCCAGAAAAACATCTATTTCTGTTCTGCTTTACTGACTATGCCAAAACCTTTGACTGTGTGGATCACAATAAACTGTGGAAAATTCTTCAAGAGATGGGAATACCAGACCACCTGACCTGCCTCTTGAGAAACCTGTATGCAGGTCAGGAAGCAACAGTTAGAACTGGACATGGAACAACAGACTGGTTCCAAACAGGAAAAGGAGTACGTCAAGGCTGTATATTGTCACCCTGCTTATTTAACTTATATGCAGAGTACATCATGAGAAATGCTGGCTGGAAGAAGCACAAGCTGGAATCAAGATTGCGGAGAAATAGCAAAACCTCAGATATGCAGATGACACCACCCTTATGGCAGAAAGTGAAGAAGAACTAAAGAGTCTCTTGATGAAAGTGAAAGAGGAGAGTGAAAAAGCTGGCTTAAAGCTCAACATTTAGAAAACTAAGATCATGGCATCCGGTCCCATCACTTCATGGCAAATAGATGGGGAAACAGTGGAAACAGTGGCTGACTTTATTTTTCTGGGCTCCAAAATCACTGCAGATGGTGATTGCAGCCATGAAATCAAAAGAGGCTTACTCCTTGGAAGGAAAGTTATGACCAAACTAGATAGCATAATTAAAAAGCAGAGACATTACTTTGTCAACAAAGGTCCATCTAGTCAAGGCTGTGGTTTTTCTAGTAGTCATGTATGGATGTGAGAGTTGGACTATAAAGAAAGCTGGGCACCGAAGAATTGATGCTTTTGAACTGAGGTGTTGGAGAAGACTCTTGAGAGTCCCTTGGACTGCAAGGAGATCCAACCAGTCCATCCTGAAGGAGATCAGTCCTGGGTGTTCATTGGTAGGAATGATATTGAAGCTGAAACTCCAATATTTTGCCACCTGACGCGAAGAGCTGACTCATTTGAAAAGACCCTGATGTTGGTAAAGACTGAAGGCAAAAGAAGGGGACGACAGAGGATGAGATGGTTAGATGGCATCACCGACTCAATCGACATGAGTTTGAGTAAACTCCAGGAGTTGGTGATGGACTGGGAGGCCTGGCATGCTGCAGTTGATGGGGTCGCAAAGAGTCGGACATGACTGAGTGACTGAACTGATCTTGTGGTGTTAATGCAAACTTTAGTAATTATTATGGTAGGCATATTCTGATATTTCTCTGTTGTTCATATTTTTTCATTTCTACAATACCTATTCAGGTCTTCTGCTGATTCACCCATGGGTTACTGGTCTTTTGTTATTGATCTGAAATTTATATGGTCTAGAACTGTCCCTCTTCTTTCTTCTCCTTCTGTCTTTCACAATGAAGTCTTCAATCCACTGGAAACTGCTTTATCATAAGGATTTTAAAAGGAATCTAATCCCATTGCTTTTCCAGGCAGACACACTTGCCCTGGTAATATGCATTGAAAAGGTACTTCTAAAACTAAGGGTGGAAGAAAAGGAGCAAAAGTACACATTTTTGGCAAAGTCTGACTAAAAAGCAATTTCATTTGTAGATTACCTTTTCTACCCAATGAATCTAAGTGACAGCTATCAGACTTGTACAAAGGCAGAAGTTTGAAGATTTATTCTCTATAGAAAGTAAAGCAGAAAGGTTCTAGACTAAGCGAAAGCAAGCCAAGCCAAAGAAGGGGCCACCTAACAAAACAGGGAGTCTAGGTGAATTTCTCAACAAACACCAGGACTTCTAGCCCCCTTCCCCAGGGGGCTCCCCAGGCCCAGGCAGCCAGGTCCCTGCGTCCCAGGCTGACAGCAGGAATGTGAAACTAACTGGCTCAAGAGAAACATCCTAGAGTTACTGATGCTAAAGTTCATGTCAAAAATGCCCAATGTTGAGTAGTATTCGAGCATGTAAATATACCACAGTTTATTCATTTCAGTGCTGACGGACATTGAGGCTGTCTCAACTCATGCGTACTACCAAGCGTAACTTAGGCTGGATCCATGGAAACATTTCTGTTGGATATATACTTGGAAGTGAGACCGCTGGATCATAAGGTATGCCTGGCTTCAGATTAATAGGCACTGCTGATGGTCAGTTTTCCAAAGAGATGAAGTCAATTTACACTGCAACGGGTAGGTATAAGAATTCCAATTGCTCTATATTCTTGCCACAATTTTTTCATGTGTTAATTGGCCATTTGAAGATAACCGGTTTAGTAAAGTTCCTGTTCAAGTCTACACTCATTTCTCTCTTGTATTATCTGCTCTTCCGTGCTTTATACATTTTAGTTAAGGGCCCACATCAATCACATGTGTAGCAAATACTTTCCACTACACTATGGACTTGTTACTTTCTCAGTGATCCCTTGTGGTGAACACAAGATCTTAATTTTAAGGTAATCCAATTTATCAATATTTTATGACAGTGCTCTTGTGTCCCACTTAAAAAAAAAAAAATTGGTCTATTCCAAGGTAATAAAGAAATTTTCATGTGTTAGCTACTGGAAACTTGTTTTCTCTTTTTACATGATTTAAATCGACATGAATTAACTTCTATGCACAGAGTAATTTAGAGCTTTTTTTTTCTTATACTGATATCAAAATGATCCATTTACCACTTACTGTACAAACCATCACTTCCTCACTGTTTTCTCCTGCGTCTCTTCTGCTCTTCTCCATATTTTCCATCCTTTTGTCTCTTCATTGGTCCCAGATGAATTTAGAACAGTATATTAATTCTCTACTCAGCTGTGTCTAATATGTAGTTAACCCAATCCCACGAGTTCTGCATTTCAGTTATAGAATATCCACTCTATTTGTTTTTATAGTTTTAGTTCTCTACTGAAATTTTCTATTTTCCAAATTCCTGAATACACTGATCATAGTTATTTTAAGGTATCTTTGTGATTAGTTCCAGTCTCTGTAACCTCTGTGTATACTGTAATTTATCTCACTTGTTTTTTGTATCATATCATCTTATCCTCTTGCAGGCCCAATTGCTTTCTGATGAGCGTTGGACTCTATATATATAGTCTGTGAGAAGTGGAAGGATTACTTTGAGACCGAGGGTTAAGCTCCTTCAGACCGGATTTACATGTAACCCTGGATCACCTTAATCCAACCAGAGATGATGATGGTTCAAAAGTGGGCTTCTTTCCCTGTTCCAGGAAATCCTCCAAATAAGTAACAGGGATCCAAATAAATAAATCCTCCAAATAAATAACAGAAATACAGGGCAGAGAAAATGGAAATGTTTATCTTCTGGACATCAAAGAATGCACAAGAACTTCCATCAAAATTTATAGAGTAGAAAAAGGAAATTTATACTTGTGTCTGAGGAGTCAATTTTTTCTAAAATCTAAACTACCTATTACAAAAAAATTTAATACTGTGCTACTTAATTGCCATAGTATGACATACCATTTCTTTAAGGCAAAAACTACTCACTTTCAGCCACTAGTACAGACTGTTAAAACATAAGGAGATATCCATTACCTCTGCTGGGAGAAATAAAAGACTGATGGGATCCATAACAATATAAAACTCCCTCTAGAATGATGCTCCATTTCTTCATGCCCTCTTGAACGCCTTCCCATTACAGGTTGTGTTTACACAGGCTACAGGAGAATAAACTGACTTCACGGACAAGGGAACATTAGCTACTAAAAGAACTCACATCCTATGAAGGAAATAAAATGTGGAGACATTTGAGTATAGAATCCATAAACACTTTACAATTTCTCTACAACCAAACTGCAAATGTTATTCTTAGTGGTCTACAAGGGTATTAAGTTAAAAAGATCGACAAGCTGAACAATAATCCAAGTGTTAGTGAGATGGGGAAGCCTGGGAGTGAAGATAGACTTAGGGAGCGGACTGGGTTCCTTTGGGGCAACTTGAAGATTCCTCTTGGGCATGACAGTGAATATGTAAAGAATATGCAAACCGGGAGTTTGGAGAGGTCTTATAGATGCATACCAACCTATTTGAAGCCACGGATTGGATGAAATGACCCTGGGACAGTGGTGAAAGAGCAATAAAGAGGGCCCAGGAAGGTGCAGAAGAGGGAGAACCAGCGAAGAAGAAGAGACTGAGGTGGGGAGAAAGCAAAGAATGCATGTTAACTCCTACCATGAGCCCTTTCACTGCACAGGAAAATTCTGGTTCAAGCTGGCCAGCTGAACCCAAGCATTTTACTCCTCTTTTTCCCACATCCCCTCAGGAAATCCACATTATCCCTAAAAAGAGGAAGCTGTACCATTCACAGCTAGAACCTTCCAAGAATTTTGTCAAGCTGACGGTGCAGATGGAAGGGGGCAGAGGCAGGCACACAGGAAGGAGAAACCTGCCCGGGAAGCAGGGAGAACCCCAGCAGCACCCGCAGCTCCAAATGGCAGGGAGACAAGTTTAGGCGCTGGAACTGATAAGAAGAGGTGAGTTCCTCAAATCTAAGGACAGTTATTGGAAAAAACTAGTACCAGCAAACCCAGCACAAAGACCATGGTAACTACAAGGAGAAGGATCCCAGGAAGACTGCAGGATGGAGAAATTTTAAAGCAAAGGAGTGACCTGATAAAAGTGGCATTTGAAGAACGTGACTCTGGCATGGCACAGATAAATGATGAGAGAGGAAGGAAGCCAGATAGGCCATTAGCAGTTACGAGTGTGCAGGTGAAGAGGAGAAAAAGAAAGGAACTTGAGAGACAAGAACAAACTGCCTGGAAATGGTGAGAATAGGAGATAAGACTCCAATAGTCTTTTTGAAAGAGAATGGCACATCCACGTTACGAGAAATCAATCATACGTATTTTTTAAACGGAGAAGCCATGCTCCTTTACCTTAGTCCGGGATCCTCCAGGATGCCATCACCCCTGCCCCACCCCCATTCCTACCCCCTGAAGCCCCTCCCTCCCCTTCCGGTCCTACTGGACTCACTGTGCCCACCAATGGGCCACTCCACTGTCTACTTCTGCTGCAGACCTTCCCATGTGCAGTATGCTGCTGCATAAGATGCAAACTGTGGCTAATCCATCCCATTTGGATTCGCCTTAGACCACCTCACAAATAGTTTCTTGTTGAGACCACATACTATTTCAGAAAATCAAAACACCACATTTTTCCTTGCTTCACTTCAATCTAAACCCATTGGTATCTATCTACTGCACAATTTTTATAACTGACTTTTCTCCCTTCAGAGAAAATGTGTAGTTTAAATATGGAATTTTGGGGGGAGGAATAAATTTGGAATTTAAAATTAACAGATACAGATTACTATGTATAAAATAAACAAGGACCTACTATTTAGAACATGGGTATATTCAATATCTTATAAAAACCTATAATGGAAAAGAACCTGAAAAAAAGACACATGTGTATATATATCCCTGAATTACTTGTACACCTGAAACATTGTAAATCAACTATACTTCAATAAATAAATAAGGGATCCTTTTAGAAAACTTATGAATTTTTGCCTAACTAAAAAATTTATGACGTTTTGATTCCACTTGTTTGACTCAGTATGAATAAAATGCTAGATTTCTAATTTTTATAAAACAGATATGCAACAAGCAACAAAGGTGTAGCACAGGGAGCTATAGTCAATATCTTGTAATAACCTATAATGGAAAATAATTTCAAAAATAATATAAATTTATATGTAGAACTGAATCAGCTTGCCGCACACCTGAAACTGTAAGTCAACCATACTTCAATAAAATATACATGTTAAGAAAAATAAGGGATCTTCAGCAAGCTCATCATCCAATACTTTTCTTTGTAATTAAAGCTGCTGCCTCTTGGGTTATGATGCTCAGGTGATAGTTTTGATCTAAATTTAAATGACATGAACACACCACATGTACAGACCTATTCTGTGTTTATTTCTTCAGTTTCAAAATGTAATAGACATTTAGGACTAGACATAGTTAGCAATCAGCAGAATCCACACACTGGCTACATGATCTCTGCAGCAAGGGCCATTATGATTAAAAACAAAAAAAGGGGACAAACAGGAGTTCCTGACATGTCCCCTCTCTAAAAAGATATTAACTCATATCCATAGAAAACCAAATGATAGAAATTGATACCAACATCAAAAAAACAAAACAAACAAAACTGACAGGCACAGGGATGATAAAAATCTATTATATGTCCATTTGTCTATTTGGTCTGTGCAGAATTTCAGAAAAATGACTGTGATGGACCTCAACTGTGGATTACCCAAAATGCAAACAGGTTGTGACTGCAACTGCAGCTGTGATTTCAGCTTGGTACCTCTACTGCAGCAAATTAGCACTGCCCTGGGATCTTATAGTTGCTATTGACCTGGCAAAGGCTTTTTTCTACATGTAAATATGGAAGAACCACCAGCACATGTTTGCTTATTACAATCATCACGGCAAACAGCAAACGTTCAGGGCCTTTCCTCTGAGCTCTGCCAACAAGCCCGCTCTTGGTCATCAGGCAGCAAAGATCTGCACATCCTGATGTCCCACCAACATCACACTTGTACTTACACACTAGCACTCTGATGACGTTAGACATTAGGCTACTGGACCTGAGGAACTTCAGCTGGCTTAGTAAGACATTTAAGAGACAGATAAACTCCATAAAAATCCATTGTCTACTAGGCCCCAATGAAGTTTCTAGGGCTTAATAATCTAGAACATGTTGAGCTACCCCTCCAGAGCAAAGACAAGTTATTTTATCTTCTACTGATTATGACCAAAAAGTGGGCTTTGTGAACCTAGGCGGCAATATACACCCCCTTTGACTGTGTCCCTCTGACTCATTTTCTGAGAGACCCACATACTAACTAGTTTCTAATGGAGCTGGAATGAATGAAGGCTCTGTTGCAATTCCCATCTGCAGTGTAAGCAGTTCTGCCACGTGGGCCATATGACCCAACACATCTACTGATGCTTTCAGTATCTTGTGGGTTATCTTGTGGGAATATTTATGGGGCCCCAGGAAAACACCAATAAATGAATCACAACACAGGTCTTTAGGTTGCTATCGTCTGAAGGTTTGTGTTCATCCCCAAATTTAACTAGAATCCTAACACACAATGCTATGATGTTAGGAGGTGATTAGGTCATGGGGGTAGAGCTCTCATGAAGGAATCAGTGCCTTTATAAAAGAGAGCCCACAGAGGGCCCTAATCCCTTCCTTCATGTGTGAACACAAAGATAAGCCTGCAACCTAGAGGAGGGCCTTCAACCAACCCACAATAGCATCCTGATCTCCAACTTCCAGCCTCCAGTACTATGAGAAATATATATGTCATTTTTAAGCCACCCATCTGAGCCACCAAGAAAGCCCCTTTATAAGCCACCAATCTTTGACATTTTGTTAGAGCAGCTAAGGGTTTTAGCTGCCAAGTTTTAGAGTTAAGTCATATTCTCATCTGCAGATCACTGTTCTTTTGAGAAACAGCCCCTGATAGAGGATGAACATGACGAGTGACATCCAATGATCACATGGTATGAGTAACCCATCACTAACCGTATCATTAACCTAACACGCCAAGCCACTACCGCTGGGCACACACAGCAGTAACCCATCACCAAGTGCACTGATAAATTTAAGAGCGGAGCTTGAACAGGTCCAGTAAGAACTACTAAGCTGAACGAGCAGGTGGTGCACAGTCCTTTGACACATTCTCTTTAGCACTGTCTCTCCTCTCTCGATCCTGATGAAGAATTATTTATAAGCAGTTGACCGAACAAGAAAACCACTGAGCCTGGTTAGTGAATGGTTCACTACAATACGCTGGCAGCAAATCAAAGTAGACTGCTAACAGCATGACAAAAGAAATCAAATGAGTCCCCGAAAAGGAAGCCCAACACATTTTGTTTTACTTTACGTTCAAACTGAGACATGGCTAAAGGTACTGATGCCTGCTGATTTCATGGGCACTGGCTATCAGCTCGAATCTTCTATTGATGGCCAGGGACTTTAAAAAAAAAAAAAAAGAGTTAAAAACTGGTGACCAGAAGTTCTGGGAAAGGTCTGTATGAGTGGACATCTCAGAATGCGCACAAAGCATGATGACATTTGTGCACCGTGTGGATGCCCGCTAAAGGACAATGACTTTAGAGAAGCCTCTCTACAAGCAGCTAGAGAAGATGACACATCCTGCAAATGTGAGCCCACACTATTTCTCCAGTCACTCCCAGGCTTGCTCACGGGCCCTCAGCCAGAGTGGCCTGGTGGCAGTATTAGAGGAGACACATGGGCTCAGCACAAGGAATGCACCTCTTCAATTGTGACCGAGATCCTGCCCATCCAGCCAACACGAGAAAGCAAAACTGCGCCCCCAGCCTGGCCCATAACCTGGGAAGACCAGCCAGCCAGCTAACAACAGACTGGTGCATGAAAGGGGCAGGAAACTCTCCTTTAAGTACAGACAAAAGAAGTGCCTTATTTATCATCATGATAATCAAAAGTAACACTCTATCTGATCAAGAAACTTACTGATTGCAGAAGTGGGTAATATGCTCAGGCCCATTGAATTCAGCAAGTAGCCCATCACCCAGAAACACCTGGCTTAACTGAGAGGAAGAATGGGCGACTGCAAACTCGGTGGTGCTGCCAGCTGGGAAAAAAACACAACACCAGGTCTCATAACAATGCGGTGGAATGCTTTGCATCAGCAAACTAAACATAGGCTTTAGCATTCCCCATCATCAAAACACACGGGTCTGGTGGTAACTGAGAGGCAGAAGTGGGAATGACTACCTCTCACTGTTACACCTAACAGCCCACTCACTGCTTTTTTACCTAGTTTCCACGACCCTGAGTTTTGCTGGAATGGTTCCGAGCAAGAAAGGTTTCCACCAGAGGACAAAATAATTCCATCTGGGGCATGGAGAGGATCACTCTACTGATGAAGAGTGAGTGATCACAATCACCGAGGAAATATTACATTGCTGCCAAACAGTGTGGACAGGGTCACAAGGACCTTGGAGAGTCTCTGAAGAACCTGCAGGATTTTCACATGCACAGTCGCTCAGTCGTGTCCGACTCTTTGAGACTCCAGGGACCATAGTGCCCCAAGCTCCTCTGTCCGTGGGATTTCCCAAGGCGAGAATACTGGTGTGAGTAACCATTTCCTTCTCCAGGTGATCTTCCTGACCCAAGGATCAAATTCACATCTCTGTCTCTTCCTGCATTGGCAAGTGTATTCTCTAGCACTACTTGGGAAGCCCAGATACTTCTGTATCTAATAGCTAAAATTAAGGAAACTCTAAGCAACCAACAAAAACCTGGGTCATATCCTTCAAGTATTTGACAAAAGTACAATTCTGTGATTCAAGTTTATTTATAACAGTAGAACTTCTCAATCATTAGGATTCATGATATACATTTGTCATCATGCTCAGATGCCCTCAAAAAGGTAAACTCACCAACTAGTCAAAAGTTGCCCCTCTAACTGTACTTAGGATATAAGATAGTGGTAGGTGTTTTTTTCCTTAATTTGACACTATAATGGATAGAAAAAGTATTTATCATTTTAAATTGCACTTCTCTGATTATTCTTGAGACTATTTTTATGAATCTCTTTACATAGATTAACTCTATTACCTACGACACAAAACTTTACAGAATTTCTTAGCATTTTATTTCTGATTTGTGGGGCATATAAAAGTTTCTAAACTATATATAGCCAAACTATCAGTATCTCCTTTTATGGTTTATTTCATTGCTTTTCTGCTCAGAAAAGCTTTCCTTGCCCATATTTAAACATATTTTCTTCCAGCTGTTTAGAGTTTCTTTCTCACATGTAATTCTTTAATCCATCTGGAATTGACTTTTGTATGGTGTAAGCTGAGAAAATAATTTTTCCCACACAGTTAACCAATTATACAGAGTAAAATTTTTTTAAATCTTCAAGATCAAAGCAGATTTTTCCCCCCACTGATTACCATATTAATAGCAATGCTATGGGGAAGGGAGAAAAAAAAGGTCTAGGAAAACCTGATCCATCAGGAGGCATTGACATTTCAGGCTCATAACAAACCACACAATGAACTTACAAGGCTCTTCATCCCCTAAAAGGGTTATCATTTCTAGAGAAACATAAGACCCTATTTTATCTCCCGTCATTTTCAATATGAGTATGAAGCCATTTGGAGAAATAGGTGGACATTTGGGGGCTATCATATCCTTTTTATCTAATCCTGACAGCTCAATTTCACTGCCTGTCGTGCAAGATAGATTTGAGAGCTGACATCATAGAAAATGTACTGAAATTTAATCCACAAAAGGCTGATGGTGATGATGGTAAGCAGGAACAAAATATCTATATAATGTAGCAAAGGTTATCATGGGCTCTTGATGTGAGGTTTCAGTTCTCAGGAGATGGGTAGCATTGCCGTTAGCTCAAACATCCAGCTGCTAATGGAGTTCCAAGGCACAGGTATGGAAGAGAGAACAATTTCCTCTATGAACTCATCACAGAGAATTTTAACATCTCTCTAACCTGAAGCCTGCCTCCCTTTTGCAAACATTTATATTCAACACTGCATTTCATATGCACACTGATGTAATACCTGGGCAGCAAAGCAAAAAGGAACACATACCAACCTCCCATCTGGGAGGTGTGGGCAAGGCCAAACAGTGCACTAACCTTCCATCCTCTGCCTGGTGGAAGCAGGCAGCAGTGACCTGATTCCCCTGTAGGCGTAATTCCTATAAGACAGCGGGCAGCAGGCCCTCCATTCCTTGCCCAGCCAAGCAAGCCACTCTCCAGTCTCCCTGCAGGGGCAGTGACAGCGTGTCTGAGCAAGTGGCTGAACTTCCATTCCCTGGCCAGGAGAAGCAAACAGCAATCTGATTTCCCTGGCAGGTTACTTATCAATGGGTCCCAGTGATGAGCGGGACCTTCGTCCCTCCCCTAGCAGTGACAAGACTTAACACCAAGCGAGATGAAGACACACCCTATTACACAAGGTAATAGGCAAAATGTCCAGGATATAATCTTAAAAATCACAAACCATAGCAAGAACCAGGAAAATCACAACATGAATCAAAAAAACACAATCAAGAGATGCTAACACCAATATGAACCAGGTACTAGAAGGATCTAATAAGAATTTCTAAGGAGGCATCATAAAAATGTTTCAAATGATATGAAAGAACTGAAAATTTTAGGAGAAAAAAGTTTTTAAAATAACCAATGTAAGCTACAGAACTTTTGAAAACTACAATAACCAAAACTTAAAAGTCAATGGACAGGCTCAAGAGTGGAGCACAGGTAACAGAAAACACAATCGGAAAACTTAAGGACAGATTAGCTGAATTCACAATATCTGAAAAGCAGATACAAATAGGCTTATAAAAGAAAGCGTCTCAGGGACCTACCAGACAATAACAAAATGCCTTGTATTTGTATCATCAAGATCCAGAAAGGGAGAGAAATAATGGGACTGAAAAAGTATCTGAAGAAATAATGCCTGAAAAATACTCAAATTCAGCAGAAGACTTAAATGAGCAAACTCAAAATAGGAGAAACCCACACTAAAGATGTATAACAATTAAACTTTTTTAAATCCTAAAGACAAAGAAAATGCCTTTAAGACAGCAGAGAAAAATGAACCATGGCTATTGAAGGAACAGCAACTGAAATGAAAGATGTCTCATATGGAACTACCAGTTTGGTTCCAGGACCCACTGCTGATACCAAAATCCGTGGATGCTCAAGTCACATATGAACTATGCTCTCAATGTTCACATAGTTTTGCATCTAAGGAGTCAACCAACCACAGATTGTAGTTCTGTCTATATTTACTGGCAAAATACCTGCATGTAAGTAAACCTGCAAAGTTCAATCCCGTGTTGTTCAAGAATCAACTGCACTGCCAAACAATTAGTGTTCTTTATACACTTCAATATCTCTTCTTTGGAGTCACATCACACACTACCAAATTATTTTTCAAGTTTTAGAGACTGCTTTATTTAATTTTATTTTTAATTATATTAAAAATTCACCTGACACTTAAATCTAAATCATAAAACAGGTATATGCAAAGTAGAGCTGTCACCCCATCCCTGTTCCCTATTGTCTTTCGCTCCAAATAAAATGCCATTTTGTTCATTTTTAATTTATCCTTCTATTCTTTTTGAAAATAGTAATAAGTGCATGTCTTTTCTGTTTTCTCCCTCATTCCTACACAAAAGTTAGTATATAATAAGTACCCTTCTGCACCTTGCTTCTATCAGGATAATACGTCTTGGTGATCAGTTCATGGCTGTGTATAGAGATCCTAACAGCTGCTGAGTCCTCCATCATGGGGACTGTGGCTAGAAGAATTCTAAAAATGTCTCTCCCACGATTCCTACCCCTTGACTATTCAAAACACTAATCTGAGTACAACAGTGAAGGGAGTTTAAAGATAAAAAGGAACAAAATTATTTCATTTGCAGAGATGTGAATGAGCTTAGAGACTGTAAGACAGAATGAAGTAAGTCAGAAAGAGAAAACCAAGTATCATATATTAGCATGCATATGTGAAATCTAGAAAAATAAGAGAGGCGAACCTATCTGCAGAGCAGAAAGAAACACAGATGTAGAGAACAGACATATAAACACCAAGAGGGGAAAGGAGTGGGAAAGAATTGGGAGACTGGGGTTGACATACGTCTGCCACTACGTGTAAAATAGGTAACTAATGAGAACCTACTGCATAGCAGAGGGAACCCTCCTCAGTGCTCTACGGTGATCTAAACGGGAAGGAAACCCAAAAAGGAGGGGATACATGTGTATGTACAGCAGATTCATTTTGCTATACAGCGGAAACTAACAACTATTGTAAAGCAACTATACTCCAATAAGAAATTTTTAAAAATAAAGTCCCAATTCGATTATCCTCAAATTATGTAGGTTACCTGCATGAGCCGAACCCAATCCGCTGAAACCTTTAAAAATGGGGTTTTCTACTGCTGGTGGCAGAAGAGTGAGGCCAAAGACATTTGAGTTGGTGGAAGGGGATTCAAGGTATAAAAAGGGCAACTACTCGCCTCCAGGAAAAAAGCAAATGGCTCTGCTGTGAATTGCCAATGGAGAGGAAGGACGGCCTCTAGAAGCCGAAAGCAAGCCCCAGCCATAAACCAGCAACAAAGCGGGGACCTCGGTCTCACAGCTGCAAGGGAATGAACTCTGCCAACAATCAGTGCTCTTGGAGAAGACCTCAGCCTCAGACAAGGACTGCAGCACCAGCCAATAACTGCACTTCGACCCTGTGAGACATGAGCAGGGGGTCCAGCTACGAAGAGCCTGACTTCCTGACCCACATGAACTGTCAGATGAATACATGTGTGTTGTCCTAAACCACTGAGTTTGCTGTCATGTTACGGCAAGAAGGAGAAACTAACACAAGGGTGACCACAATTCTCCAGCTAGTCTGCTGTATATAGTTTACCGTTAACAAATGATGCCTCACACATGTGTCATTTCATGTCTTTGCCAATAACACATCTTTGGACAGCGTATCCGAGAAGTGAGATGGCTGGGACAAAGGGTAAAAATATGGAATTTCTCTAGATACAGCCAAATTCTTCTTCATAGTAGTCACAGTATTCTGCCATTCCCACCAGCGGCCCAGGACAGTGCCAGCTGCCCCAAAGCCTCCCCCACAGAACATGTTTCAGACGCTATCAACGTGCTGAGTGAGAAAGAGCAGTCAGTGTAGTTTCTCTTGTAACGAGGAGTATGAGGTGTTTTCCTCTAATAATAAGGAAGATTCAGCATTTACTCACAGATTGAGGATCATCCTCACTCCTTTTTCCATGAACTGTCTGTTTCTCATTAAGTCTCTGTTTCTGCTGAGTTTGTCTTGTCTCTTGGCGAGTCTTGACTTCTGAGTTCCATGTTTCCTTATGTATCTGGTGATTCTTGGTTGCCCATTTATATTTTAAGAGGATGCACTGAAGTGTTGTTGGAAGGTCTGCATGCAGGAGTGGGGCTCACGATGGATGGGCTCCAATACAGGAATATGGGGCAAGGTTTCTTGAGCTACAGTAGGGGACAGCCAAATGGCCAGTCCCTGCGGGGATGGGATCAGCTTCCCTGAGGTTAATCTCCAAACTCTGGTCAAGAGCATGGAAACCAGGCTGCCAACAGCCTGCAAGTTAAGGAAGGGTAGAAAGCAGATGTCCTCACCCTTGAGACTAAGCAGCTTTTCTACGATCCTCATTAGAGGGTCTCACAAAGCATCTCATCTCCCTCTGATATGTCTCAAACCCCACTTCTGAAGCCTTACTGGTTCAAACCACCCTGAATATCTCTCATGTCTCCTGGTGCAGCAGAAGAGGCAGAGGGTCCCAGATGCTCAGGCCTAGGAATCAAGTCTTCACGCAAATTGCCACCAATCCTCCTACGTTGAGTCTCACCTCCCTCTCACCACTGACTTCAAAGGTACCTTTACACCTGCCTTTCCCAGCCTGTCCTGAGTTCTGCCAGGCGGTGATCAGGTCTCCTCCCAGCTTCTCCCTCTGCAGACATTAATGATGTCAGTGAACATTCATCTCTCACCCTTCCAGCTTGCAAAAAACAAGGACAGGTGACAGTATTCCTCTGCCCCAGTCACCTCCCCCTCTGCAGCTCTGTGACTTTTTGATTCCTTCACCCTCAGTTTAATACAGCATCAGGAGACAGCGTGTTTGAGCAGAAGATGACTACTGAGATTTCTTCCATTAGAAACCCTCCTCCATCTGCTCCTTTCCTCCTCCTGGCATTCCCCATGCTCTGCATGTGCGGTCTCCTGGACCAACACTCCAACTTCCCTATTGTTTCCACATGCATCTCCATGTCTTTGTCATTGGCTCTGTGTGGGTCATTGTGTCCTTTCAAAGCACTAATGCTGTCCCCAGCAGAGGCCATTTGCTTTTGGTTCTTCTGCTGAATTTCAGGAAACTGCTTCTCCATGGAGTTTTCATTCCTTGTTTGTTAACATTCTGTCTATTCCATTAGTTCTGCCTCTATGAGGGCTGCCTGCCCTGTTCTTCCTCCTTCAAGTACTTCCAGCATCTCCGTCAGTGGACTGTGACCAAGCTCTGCTCGCTCAAGACTTCCTCCCCCGGCTCGGAGCCTGATCAGGCCAGGTTGTGGCAAAGATACAGGTGGGCAGGGGACACGTTCTCTCCAAGTGCTGGAAAATGAGATCACCCCCCTGCAGCCTCAGTCAGGGGCAGACTGGCCCCCAAGGCAGCTCCACTGTGGATGGCCTGGGGACAGGACCACTGGCCCGAATACCACACACCAACAGCACCTGCATTCTGCACCCAACAGAAGACCTAAAGTCTGCTATTCCCCCAAGCTTAGAGGACAAAGTGTTCATGTCTCTGCCCACAGCACAGGAAGAATGGGGCCACCCTTACCTCTCCCGCAAGGCTAAGCCTCACCCTCCAGGCACCCCGCCCCTTCTCTCTCCAGAGAGTGCAGAGTAGGGGTCAGGGTTAGGGTGTGCATTCAGGCCACCATCTGCCCACCACGGCCAAAGTTTCTAAATATTCACTCGGGGACACAGAAATCACAGTCACTTCCTAGGAGGACCAAGCCTGTCCCACGCAGGCTCTCATAGTCTGAGTGATTCGGTTCTTTCCAGTTACTCTCTGAGTTGGGGTGAGAAGCGGAATTTGAGATAGGATGATTAGAGTGGCTCTCAGAAGTAGTAACCAGTAGACTGAACAGAAACCTGCATGAGCTGAGGAGATCAGCTAAGCACATAGGTGCGGGGAGAGCACCGCGGGCGTGGGGAACACCGGAGGGGTGTGTGATGAGCAAGCGTGTGCAGGAAGCGACAAGAACTGTGCGGCTGGGCTGGCATGGAGCAGGCGAAGGAGGAGTGGTAGAACACAAGGGCTGAGAGGCGGGCAGGCATGAGATGAAGTCGGACAGGGCAGCCCACGGTCAGAGTGTGGGGTGTTACCTCAGCCCAACGGGATGTCATGAGGAGAATGAGAACAGGCAAGAAACAAAAGCGGATTCACACTGTGTGAGAGACACTCTAGCTGCTACACGGAGACCAGACTGTGAGTCTAAGAAACGATGGAAGAACACCTGTTGAGAAACCGTATTACTTCTCCTGGAGGAAAATGATGGTAGATACAAGGAGAGATGAGAGGCAGCAAAGACAGTGATGTGGTCTTTACTGATAGGTAAGAGTGACTTCTGCTTCCAGACATGATGGGCTCACAGGATTAGGGCACACCCTCTCATCTATAACCACCAACAAATAGACAAAACATATGAGACATCAGTTCTCAAATGGACATAAGAAAACAATGGGTTGATCCCTGAGAGATGGGAATCAATGGAAACTTGTTAAGACCCTGCGCATGACCCACACCTAGAAGTGGTTCACCTGCAATGTGATGACAGGCTAAAGACAGATATAGGGAAGAATCTAACAGAAAACTACAAACGCCTTCGAAGTGATGAACATGCTCAATGAAAGTCATGTGCCCATGAATTGATATTGACATGTGGTAGAACCCATCTGTGTGAAAAGACATTCTCAAAGATAAGAAACATAGAACTGCATTAGGGATCAGCATCAACAGGAACATTTGCAATCAGATTTGATAATAAGGACTCTCACTTTGACCCCTAATTAAGCAAAATGTTAAATCTTCTCCCCAAAAGAATTCTATTTTTCCCATTATTAGACCTATGTTACAAAAAGTATATACTCAATTATTAGCAGTATATACTGTTTCTTTAACTTCAGTGAAGTGGTTGATTTACAATATTGTGTTAATTTATGCTATATAGCAAAGTGATTCATACATTATTTTTCATATTCTTTCCATTGCAGTTTATCACAGGTTACTGAATATAGTTCTCTGTGCTATACAGTATGACCTTATTCATCCATTCTATATATCACAGGCTGCATCTGCCAGTCCATCCCAGGGATATATTGCGAATAGTGTATTTTTAATTATGTCAACCAAAAATTTGTGAAAATTTGTCTTCTCTCTTGTAATAGAAGTACATACATAATATTCACAATTTTGCTTCTTGACTTGTAAATCCTAAAACATGTACTCTCTGTTTGCAGGATAAAATTTTCCAATCCCTAATCAAGATCCATCTCAGCAATTCTAGAATCTTCCCAGTATTCCACCTTAAGTAAAAAACCAGGTCGAGAAATAGACAGTAAACCATGTGCTCAAGGTTCCTCCAGGATGTAACAAACAGGGCCAGACAGTTTCAAACACATTAATCGAGAAACATCAGAGGATGGAGGGAAACTGAGGTACATTAGAAGCTTCTCCTTTTGGAGAGAAGAGGTGAGACTCAGTAACCATGAGAGATCTGCCCAGTCGAGGACAGTCCACATACTCCAGATCCCCATTCTGCCTCCTTCTCTGGTGCACTACACTGGTTCCTCGGGGCTTTCTGCTATTCTTTCCAGAACCTCATACTAATGAGAACTATGACCAAACCACCCGTCAACAATGCCTTACAAAGATGCAAACCAGAACCACCTTTAACACCCTACCTTTAACACACTGTGCTCAGATCTAGGAAATCCCTAGTACTTAACCACCAGCCGACATCAGTGTTTCCAAACAGAGGTGATAAGTGAAAAATTAAGCCCTTGGAAAAATCTAGGAAAATGACATTCAATAACCACGTACATAGGGGTCAAGAAACACTACTAATAAAAGAGGTACCAAACTGAAGTCATTGGCAAAATCAGAGAAAATCTTACCTTGCTTGGCAGCTGAGCAGCAGCATCTCATGGTTATGAATCAAAATATATAAAAGAACCAGAAAGGCTTTGGCTCTAATGGAAGTGGAGGGGCTGTCCAGCAAACGGATAATTGTAGAGACAAAGTCCTGTGGGAAACATGAGAATATTTTTTAAGAAAGCATGAAACAAATAGAACAGTCAACTCTGAAGGTAAATAGATTATAATAACCAAATAGATGGCATAAAATAAAATAACATCACTTGTCAGTTTTGAAATTCTTTTTTAGTGCTATACTCTATACCAAGTTATTAAAATGTATGATCTCATTTAAACCTGAAAAGTAGCTGGAAAAGGTGACAATATTATCTCTGTTTTAAAAAAGGAAATCTTGAAAAGTTAAGCACTTTGCCCCAAATCACAAAATTGGATTCAAATCCAGGTCAGACAGACAACAAAGCCTGATTCTTAACCACCCATCACATGATCAGAAGTGTGGCAATAACTAACTAGAACTCAAAGTCACGACTGCATGTATGCATGAACCTTTGAGCAAACCTGCACACACAAAGATCACACCTCTAGTCTACACAACTGAGGTCCTACAGACATAAAGTAAAAACAACAGCCAATATGGGACACAAGGAAAAAAACCTCAATTTCTATACATATATGGGTATATATGTACACATGCTCAGTCAGGTCTGACTCTGCGATCCCATGGACTGTAATTCATCAGGCTCCTCTGTCCATGGGATTTCCCAGGCAAGAATACTGGAGTGGGCTGCCATTTCCTACTCTACTATTTCTATAACATTCTTTACTTAAAGGTTTAACACAACACAGAAAAATAAGTGTTGACGAGTATCACTGTCATTTTCTCTTGTAACAAAAAGACTACATTCTGGGAGCCTACGGATATGCAAAAAATGGAATACACATACACACAGGGTTAACGGATATAAGTAGACAGAAATATGGAATTGGATTGTTATAAAGATGGTTACAGAGAGCAGGACTTTAAGTTCCTGAGAGTCCTTGGCAGAGGCAAGCACCTACGAGTGACACTGTGTGTCCAAGGTAGGTGAAAGCAGCTCAATTTTTTTTTATTGTTGCCAAAGTGCTTTCACATTGGGTGCTATACTGGAAGGCAGGAAGCGCTTACACAGCCATGTACATGATTCTATTTTAAAATGGAGATATATCTGTATCTATGCACCAGTCTTTTTGCCTTTTCATACTGTTCATGAGGCAAGAACGCTGAAGTGGTTTGCCATCCCCTTCTCCAGTGGACCACATTTTGTCAGAACTCTCTACCAAGACCCATCCATCTTGAGTGGCCCTACACAGCATGCCTACAGGGCATGGCAGTCCCTTGAACTGCAAGGACATCAAACCAGTCAATCCTGAAGGAAATCAACCCTGAATATTCATTGGGAGGACTGATGCTGATGCTCCAGTACTTTGGCCACCTGATGCAAAGAGCTGCCTCATTGGAAAAGACCCCCATTCTGGGAAAGACTGAAGGCAGGAGGAAAAGGGGACGATAGAGGATGAGATGATTGGATGGCATCACTGACTCAAGGTACCTGAGTTTGAGCAAGCTCAAACTCAAGATGGTGAAGAACAGAACCTGGCATGCTGTAGTCCATGGGGCTGCACACAGGCAGACACAACTGAGCAACTGAACAACAACAAATCCATCAGTCTCACCTAGATCCTGAACCGAATAATCAAACTAATTCATCAACCAGGGTGAAAAACAGAATCAACACCAAGGTGGCCTTGAGTAACGGACCTGTTTTCACCTTTCCAGTTGACAGCAGAAAGCCCATTTCCCCACAGTCAACTCTCAGTTCTAGTTTATACAGTACAGTCCATAGATCAAAACAACAAACTGTTTCCCACACTGACACCACTCTCACACATACACGTGCATAACTGCAAAACCATGAAAACATCCATTAGCCATGTACTGAAAAACGGTTTCAGACTACTGCAGACTAGAGAGATACGATATCTGACTGCAATTCAGTATCTGGAAGTTCTGTTTCACATCAAAGAACATTACAGGGACAACTGCAAAATCTGAAAAGGTCTAAATTAGCTATGTTAAATAAATGTCAGCTTTGTGGGACTTCCCTGGTGGTTCAGTGGCTAGGACCGCACACTCCCAATGCAGGGGGTCTGGGTTCAATCCTTGATCAGGGAACTAGCTTCCACATGCCCCAACTAAGAAGTCCACAGGCCACAAGTGAAGATCCCACATGCCACAACTAAGACCCGGCACAGGCAGGCAGGTGAATAGTTAGACAGACAGACTGATGAATTAATAAATACTTAAGAAAAAAAAAGAAAGTTTAAGTGTTTAGTCTTTCCTCTAGCTGGTAGGAAAGTGAGTTGTCATTTCTCCAAAGCCTTAAAAAAAATGTTATTTTCTTCTGACCCAGTTGTTGTATCTCAAGAATTTTAGTGTAACAAAGTGATGATCAAAAGAGCTTTAAGTACAAGAATGCTCATGACAGTACTGTTCATAAGATAGACAAAAATAGGAAACCAACTTAAGATTCCAAAATAGGGGTTTTGTTAAATCATAAGATTCTGAGAAAGATGGAAGGCAAAAAGAGAAGAGGGCAGCAGAAGATGAGATGGTTAGATAGCATCACCAACTCAATGGTCATGAATTTGAACAAATTCCGGGAGACAGTGAAGGACAGGGAAACCTGGCATGCTGCAATCCATGGGGTTGCAAAGAGTCAGACACTACTGAGCGACTGAACAGCAACATTATACCCAGTAATGATGCATGTGAGGAGGGCAGGTGAAGTAGGAAAAAGACGCCACAGAAGTGACATTGCATGATTTCCAAAGCCAGGTTTGCAAAGGCCATGCGGCTCCTGTCTGGTTCTGTTGAGACACTCTCTCTCGGAACCCAGCTGCTATGCTGTGAGGAAGCCGTACTAGCCCTCAGGGGCCCTACGTGGAAAGCAACTGAGGATCCCAAGCCACAGCCCAGTTGGGTTCCCAGGGAATGGCGAGCACCAGCTTGCCAGTCATCTGAGTGAGCCTTCTGGGAAGTTTATTCTCAGTCTTTCCCAGCTTTGCTTAAACTACCGACTGGTGAGATAAATAAATTACTGGTCTTGTTTAAGCCACTACATTTTGAGCAGTTACACAGCAAGAGATAAGTGAAATATAGCTTAAGTGTACAGTGAGAGAGGAAATTTTTCCAGGTGCAATGAAGGTTTTGTACAGCAACGGTTGTAATTTTAAAACACAGAAATGTCACTAAGAAGTCATGATGAGGTCTAGTCTATGTCTTATTGATGGAATGTTATGCAGCCATTACTAACAATCTTGAAAAACTAAAATAATGCTTATGATTTTGAGGGAAACAAACTAGAAAAACTATGGCAAATAACAAAGATAAAAAATTGCATACAAGATTTGTTTGTAACACCAAAATTCCCAGTCCCTTACAAGATGCAATATATTACAGACTCTAATTTTGGATCTATACCTGAAAGCACCTTGTGCCCCAAATAAATTCTCATCTTGTCATTTCAGAAAAACTAAATGAACAGTGCTGACTGACTCCCTAAAACTAACTGCCCAGGGCACCATAGTTAATCTTAAGCAACATGCACCAGACCTCTAGAACAGTATTAATCTTACAACAAGATTACAGGCTACAGGCAAAGACTAGTGCCAAGGATGAATAATCAAAACCACCTTCAGAGAGTCAAAATAACCCCGGGTTACTGTAGGTTGCAATCCACCATGTATTCAGCTTTGATTTAAATTCATCTCACCATTTGGCTCAACACAACTAAATTTTACACGTGGAGGAAAAAAAGCAGAAGCTGTTGAGGTCTATAGCCCAAACCACAGATTGAAGAGCTTCTGTCCAACAGTCAAATGGTTCTTGGCAGTGATTTCAGAACAGACATATCTACATAACATAAAGATGATGTTATGAAATGTTCACCATGTGAGGAATTGGTTGAAAGATATGAAGCTTACATCACAAAGTGGTATCTTGATCAAAATTAAGCAAAAGGATAAAAATTCCTCCAGTACATATCATAAAGACAAAATTATGAGATAAAAAAAAAAAACCACAGTGATGTAGAGAACATCAAAGTGATTTATTTCCTGCAAATCTCCAGAGGTAAAATTGATTTGTTTCAATCAACTGTCATAGGTAAAAATCACTTAGTACAGCCTGGCCATCAGAAGACAGTAGCCTGAGGAAAAAAAAAAGAGAGAGAGAGAGAGAGAGAGAAATCATGTGTGTGAATGACTATGCTGACTTGGTTTTCCCATTTAATGTCGATGGAAGTGAAAAACGTACTAAAATTGGTTTTGGATTACACTTAAAGAAGTTTAGCCAAGTAAGTAAAAGGTCTCTTATACAACACATTTATTAATGTAGACAGATGAAAAATGTGAATACAAACTCATGTTATTAATATGCATTATTAACTAATTACCATATTTTAAATGAGCAACCTTTGAGTCAGGATGCCTAGTGACTTTGTGAGAAACAAGCAAAATAAAACAAAACCTGAGCTAACTGGCTTTCAGATTTTTCAAAGTTTTATATGCATGAAATTTCATAGTAATCTTCCATAGTACCTCCAAATATCATAAGCAATCTGTACCTTCTGGTTTATTATTAATCACTGTTGTGCTACTTGGTCAACTTATGAAATCTGAAACAGCTTCAGTCAAACTAGATTGCTGAAATAAAAATGGACACCAGCTCCTGTTAAAATTAACAAGTCAGGCACAAATTACAAAGGTATCCATAGGCAGTAACACCCAGAAGGAAATCATCTTACCAATGAGCATGAACAAATGCACCTTGAAACATAGTATGACTCTTAAAAAGTAATGTTTAAATTGTTAAGTGACCTCAAAGCATATGAAGTGCCAAAGTATGCATCACTGATTGTGCAGCTAAGAAGCACATTCAAGG
The DNA here is from genome assembly GCF_019320065.1 of Cervus canadensis. Lineage (NCBI taxonomy): Eukaryota > Metazoa > Chordata > Mammalia > Artiodactyla > Cervidae > Cervus > Cervus canadensis. The sequence continues at coordinate 45,007,182 of NC_057407.1, read as the reverse complement.
TCACATACCTCACGGGAAAAAAATACGTCACTGAGGCAGATGTTTGAATCCACATAACGTGTAAACAAGTTGATGTGAGTGTACTAAGCTCAATTAATTGAAATAGAGCAGAGTAGGGTTCCCAGGGTTTTATATACTTTCAGTTTTCTAACATCAAGAATGAGGCACTGGATTTTTAATGTCTGCTTTTATTTTTTTAAGTCACATGGGTGACTTTGTTTTTTTACAAAGCAGTACACCAGTTTACAACAATTTCCATATGCTTTCCCCCTTCTCCCTGGATGCATTTATAGACATGCATATGTATGTATGTATGCATATGTGTGTATATAGATAGATAAGTACATGAAAGGAGGGGGGAAGGAGAGGAGAAGGAAGGAAGGAAGGAAAGGAGTCTGCCATTCTAAAACTGCAATGACATCTAGTATCAAACAATCATCCTGATTCACATTACTTGGTCTTCTTAGCTGATTCAACCATTGCTCGGTTGCCTGAAGGTCATTCTCTGACAGACTCTTCAGGAAGAGCTCATGGAAACTGACCTCTTCCATGCTCATACATCTACCTGTGGTCCCTGTAACAGAACACCCAAGATACTGAATATAAAATCCTTGGTGACAGACTCTCAGAGGAGCAGCTAAGAGAGTGCTTAATTTTACTGGAGTTTCTCCTAAAGGAATAATTACAGAAGTCCACGCAAAAGAATTTATAAGAATGCTCTCTCTTGCAAAAAAAAAAAAGGAGGGGGGGATTCTAAAATGTGCAGTAGTGAACTGCTGGAAAGCACTGGGGTACCTTCACATCATGGACCACTATAACCCTTTAGAAACAATACTGAAGAGTTATACTGAGTTACACACACATTCCTAACATCACTGAATAGAAAAGTATGAACAATCGATCTAATTTCAATAGACCGATCTAATTTCTGTAAAAAGATTCTAAAATAGCATGTGCATGTGGCAGCAGGGAGAAGGAAATCTGTCAATGTCTGTGTATGTGTACATATTAATATACATACACACAATAAATATCAATTTGAAAAGTATATACAAAAATCTTGATGAGATTATTTTGTGAACATTAAGCACTTTATTTTACTCCTCTGTACTCTATATTCCATATATCCTGGATTTTCAATACTACATCCTAAAATTCATGAGTTATAAACATACCTTAATACAAATAAATATAAGTGACATTAGCTTCTTTTAGTTTCTAGATACTATAATTAAGGAGAATTGCAATGACTTCATCCAGTACCTCTCTCCCTGGTAAATCATCAGGAAAAATGTTTTCAGCACCCTCAAACTCCTCCAGCCCCAAATCTTTAAGATTCAGTATTTGTAGGCCATAAGAGCTTGGAAGAGACAGAAAAATAAAAGTAGGAAGTATACCAGGTATTCAAAAAATCAGTTTATATGGCACAAGACTGGTAAATAAGCTCACATCTAACTTACAAGGTTTCTCTTATGCCTGGTCATGCCTTCCAGAAGCTACTCATCCAGAGTCATTCAAGCATCTGAACTGTGAAAAGGTTATCAATTCCTTACATCTAGTGATAATGCAAGAATTACATATAAAATACCATCTACCAAGGATTCTGAAAGTATCCTATGAAGAGCTTCATTTGTCCTTTTTCTCTTTTTTGAAAACAGGGCAGAAAAACATTTTGTGATTTTTTGTTTTGCCAAATTTTTCTAGTTACTAGAATATGCAGAATACATGATTTGTAACAAAGAGAGTCCCCTTGTACCATGGCTGTGAACACTCACTTTCACACCACAGTGTATAGAACACACACTCATTTTGATAAAGGAATCTTCTGCATTTAGCACATTATGGGCAAGCAGATCCTTTTGAAGATGATGACAAAATAAATCAAGCACTGTGATGCACATGGCTGCTAAATGATGATCGTGTAAGGACAATGATACCCATGTAGCTAATGCAGGTGATACTGTGAAGTTTAATTCTTTGAACACATCAATGTCCATTCAAGAACATAAACATTATTCAGAAGGTAATAATAATATGACCTAATGAATCTAGTGTAACATGAAAACATGGCTACAACTACATATTTCAAATGGAGAATCAGAGAGATTAATTACAAACCACACATGTTCATGTTCAATCATGTCCGACTCTTTGCGACCCCATGGACTGCAGCCTGCCAGGCTCCTCTCTCCAAAGAATTTTCCAGACAAGAATACTGGAGTGGGTAGCCATTTCCTCCTTCAGGGGATCTTCCCGACTCAGGGATCGAACCTGCATCTCCTGCATTGGCAGGCGGATTCTTTATCACTGAGCCACCTGGGAATCCCTACAAACTCCAAGTAACTATAAATCATAAAGTATGCTGCTAATCAAGTAATCCTAAATTCTAGGTTTTATTGTAAGATAAATATAGCATGTGTCTTAATGACCGCTGGTTAAGTTACAAGTAAACATTACTCTCATGATCTACCTTTCTAGAGAATAATTTAGCATTATTTATGCACAGGCTTCGAAGTATGCATAACACCTGTGGTGACTGATTAGCAGTGGACACAAAGATGCATGGAAATAGGATGCTCACTGCATCAGGCTGAGTACAAACCACAAAGTTAGAGGCAAATAGCTCAACAGTGGGAGAAGGGTTCAATTACCATACGCCACAAAATGAAAACTTATTTTTAAAATGTTCTTAGGGTATATTTAAAGACATATGCCTAACTATGATAAATCAACACATTTCAATCATAATTTTATAAATGTGTGCATAAAATACATAGACATGTGAACCAAAGACTAAAAGAGATAAACCTACATGGTAACAGTAATTAGCTCTGGGCAGCGAGATTATAGTCTATTTTGTTTTCTTCTTTAGGTTCTTCTAAATTTTCTGCAGTAAACAGTAATTTCTCTCACTCAAAAGGAATGGCAGGGGCCTCCTTTGGGGCTGAATTTCAACACAAAAATCTACCACAATACATAGGCATCAGTCCCCCGAATAGACAGGTGTGGTTCTTTCTTCCCATATCCAGCTGAAAGTAGTAAGCCTGGTATCTATTCCTGGGTCTCTTCCTCTTCCACTCATTCTAGCCTATTAACAACCAATGCCTGGAAAAAACACAATTACCAATAATAACCCCTAAAACACACACCTATATGCAAATATTTGTATTTTTCTTTAACTAAAAATAAAACTACGGCCACTGTGTCGAAACCCCTAAGGAAGGCAAATATCACCGCCCTACATGAGCTGCATCTTCTTCCTACTTCCCTGCCTTTTCTACATCCCTTCCCCACTGCTCACTGTGGATAGCACTGCTGCTCTTTCTTCTCTTCCAGGGTCTCTCCAGGAATTCTCACATTTCAGGGAAGCTGAACTAACCACAGAGTCCTTCCTGCACATGTCACACAGTGCACTCTTTCTTGTCATTGAGGGCTCAGCTGGAACATCACCTCCTTGGAGAGGTACTCCATGACTTCCCCTTGCCCTCCCCCAGCAAATGGTGTCTGGCTCCACCCCCTGCACACATCCCCCTGCAAGACATTTTATCAACATCATCCTGCTCAATGTTCTTCAGAGCACTAACACTATCCGAAATTATTCTGTTTCTTTGCTTACTGTCTGGCCTGAGCATCAGCTTTAGCATTTATAACCTCCATGAACTTGACAAAATCACTCAAGGCACTAAGTCTCATTTGAGAATAACCCAGAGTTACAAGTCATTAAGTGTCTAGTCTATGATAAATGTTCAATATGATGGTAAATTCTTTTAATTAATGAAAAATAGAACCTTACCTTTTAAATGACAATTCATCGTATTTAAATGGACACAGATACATTTTAAAGACCAGAGGACAAGACAGAAAAGATGCACAACGGCTAGAGGCCTCTGCACCTGAAGATCAGTATGTCAATGAGTTTGCTGGGGTTTCACTCTGACTCATACATCCCACGCTGGGTGCTGGATAATGCAGCAGTCCAGAAACACCAATAGCGTATGTGCATGTGTGCACACACACACACACACACACAAATACATGGGAAACATCAGCTCTCTCAATCAGACACACACACACACACACACACACAAATACAAAGGAAACATCGGCCCTCTCAAACCAGAAGATCAGGAAAGGGACAGCCTGGAAAGACCAAAAACATTCAGATGACAGCTACTTTACTTCAGCCAAGCACCATGAAAAACCATGGCCCCTTCAGCAAAGGGCAAGAAGGGAGCCTCGACTCCCACCCTCACGTGATTGTAACAAGGCATCCAACACTCCTCCCTGCCAGGGAGACAGAAAGGACCACAAGGAGAGCTGGGACTTTCATCCCAACCCAGCAACAACAAGCCCCCTTGGTCCCAACCATGGTTATCAGCAGAGATACTGATGGGATGCTCAGACCTCCACCAATATTAGCAGCAGAGATGCTCCTCTCCCCATTCCTGCTGAGATGGCATCATGAGAGGCTAGTGGGAGGCCTCCACTTTTGCCAACTTCTGCTAGCAACGGGACACCCTCCTGTACCCAACCAGTGTCAGTGGAAGAGCAATGAGGAGCTCTTCCCCCCACCAGCCAGGAAGGCATCAGAGAAGGTGGTGGGAAGCTTGGGCTCCCACCCCTGCCCAGCAGGAAGGAGGAGCTCTGCCACGTCCCTGGGGTGTCAACAGAAGTCCACAGGGCAATCTGGGTTTCCAGACCAACAGGAGAGGAACAAAGCAACGCCATCCTTCCTCTGCCAGTTCAGTGTCAGAGGAGACCCACCGAAATGGGAGATTTCAATAAAACCCAAAGTCCTAAAACATAACACCCAAAATGTACAGTTTATACAGAGCTTCCGTTTAACAAGATGACAGAGTTCTGGAGGTCTGTCTCACAACAATGCAAATACACAACAAGAATGGCTGAGAGAGCAAATTTTATGTTTTTCACCACAATTTAAAATATTTAAGTAACAATACTAATTCAAAAGATTATTTTTCAATTAACACAGGTAATTATTCAATCATTAAGATACATGGAATATTAAGCATTATAAAATAAATATAAAATCATTTAATTAATGCATATTATTTTACTACCTTTGTGAAATACCGTGTTTTAAACTCAATCAATCCATGCCTGTGTGAAGAAAAATAAACCGCCAAAACCCTCAGCCTCTCTTACCGCAATTTACACAGCAAAACTACTCAAATGGTGATCTTTCTAACACAATGGTAACAACCTTCAATGACTTGGTAAATTAAATAGCAAAAAATTAGATATACAAACTATACTTTCTGTGAGGCTCAAATTTCTTAGCAGAACCAAAATCAGACTAATAAAAGCCAAGAACTGGTTTGCTCTCTATTTTGACTTTTAAAATCAAGTTTACTATGTAAACATGACAATTATTAATTATAGAAATTCTTAGCTTTATAAAAAATCAAATTTAACACATTGCATTTTATGCAGAAGAACCACAGCAAACATTATATTTAAGTGGCCCCATTCCACACTTCCTAGCAGTGTTACCTGCTGAGAATGTTTCAGAACACTCTAATTTGACAGCTATTATCCCTCAGAAAAAGTTAGATAATTGGTCCAATAAGTGTAAAGAACATTGCATACTACATCACCCTTAGGAAGATTCATAATACACATGAGCAACTGAAAAACTGGGAAAGGTTGTACAACTGAAAATCTGACTCACTGCTTTCCAAACGTGTGTATGTAGCTGTGGTCCACGACTTTCATCTGCTAACACCTCACTGGACACTAATGTTCAAGGGCAGGACTTCTCCAACCATAACCTTCCACCCAATCCTCTAGAGACCTCATTAAAATGTCAGCTCTGATTCGGCAGGTCAGGGAGGGGCCTGAGGGTCTGAAACGCTCACAGGTGATGCCAACGTTTCTGGCTCAGGGATCGCTCCTCAGCAGGCCGCTAGAGAAGATACTGAGGACAGTTGCAACAGAGACTTCTTTAAAGCCGTGTGGTTTTGTGATATGAACTGAACACTTACAGACTCTACAGTACATAAAATACAGGTATATCAAAGGATTGGAAGGAGACGAAGTTAAAAACAAGGGAAAGGGTGCTCTGAAGGTTCAGTGTGCTGGCGGAGTATTAGGACAAGGAAAGGAATAAAAATGAGTCAGGGTGAGCAGAGAATATAAAGGGACCCCTCCAAAAGGCAGGCAAAGAACATGGGAAGAGAGATGGGGGCTGAGGACAAAGAGGCATGAGAAATATTAGCATGGAGGAAGGATTCATAAATTTTCTAACGTTTCATTACTAAAATGGGGCAAGTCGGCAGAGCCATTTACCGGATTTCTATTTTAATCACTAAAAGACTCTTTTAACATCTTCAGATGAATGGCCTGTGGTACAGAGGTTTGGCAAAATTCAAAAGGGCCCCCTTGAGATGAAAAATAAATTCTACAGAGATATATTGCTTATGGAGCCACTAAAATTGCAGGAGAAAACAACCATTTTTAAAGTGGAATCATAGGTCAAACCTTTTCTTGGATTAGCCTCTGAAGATGAATCCCACAGGACAGCATTGCACTGAATAAGGTCAACATGTACTGCTGGACTTTGCAGATGGCAGAGGCCAGGGAGTGTATTACTGAGGTCAGTCCCACCTTCTCAATGACATTCTGGAAGGCAGTAGGAGAATGGCGAGTGATTCTGCACAAGGCCTGCAGCGAGAGGAGAAGAGACACATTAGAAGACTCCAAGAGCATGAACCAAGCCCCAGAAAGAGAGCAAATACTTCTGTGGAAAGGAGAAAAAGGGGCTTAACTTGCTCCTTCATCACTTATCTTGGCATAAGTAATTTGAACAACTTAGACACATTTAAAATTAAAACAATAATCCAACTTCCAATAAAATTTAAGTTGGGAAGCATGGGGCAGAGAGGGAAGTGGGAAGGGGGTTCAGAATGGAGAGGACACATGTATACCTATGACTGATTCATACCGATGCATGGCAAAAACCATCACAATATTGCAAGGCACTTATCCTTCAATTAAAATAAAAAATTAATAAATTTAAAAATTTTAAGCTATAAAACATTAGAAAACCTTACAAGTATCATGTACGTTATGCTGCTGCTGCTGCTGCTAAGTCGCTTCACTCGTGTCCGACTCTGTGCGACCCCTTAGACGGCAGCCCATCAGGCTCCTCTGTGCCTGGGATTTTCCAGGCAAGAGTACTGGAGTGGGTTGCTATTTCCTTCTCCTATGTACGTTATGAGTTAACTAAAATGATAAAAGTTTTTCTGTATAGACTCATAAATTATTTTAAGCAATGAAAACATTAAGATAAGCCTTCTTTATGTAGACACTAAGTTAAAGGCTGAAGAAACTGTCATAAAAGTAAATATTTAACATTTATTGTTTAGTATGTGAAGAACACGATCTGAGACTATCTAAAGACTATCTAACTTAATTCTCCCAAATAACATTTGAAAGGTATTATTATTAGCCCCATTTTATAGATCATAAAACTAAGGGACAGATTATTTAAGTAATTTGCTCAAAGGCATAAAGCTAGCAAGTGGCAATGATAGAAGTCAAACCAAAGTAATCAAGACCCCTGAGCTAGTTCTCAAGTTCTCATAGACTATTAAAGATTAAATTTACAATTAACAAACTAATAGAATTTAGTAAGTACTGTAATAGAAGTAGGCTCAATTATGCTTGGAAAAGCACAAAAAGTTAAGTCAACAAAAGCTACAGAAGGAGAATGGTAACTGAGTCAGTCTTTGAAGGTGAGTGGGAAATGGACAGGTGAAAAAGTAGATAAGAAAATTCCAGCCAGAGAGAAGAGAACAAGTATTCACATGGAGACATGAAGATGCAGAGCAGGTTCTAGGAAGGGCAAGCTCTCTTGTGCAACTCTCAGGGGAAGAAGAGACAGAGAGAGTAGGAAAGAGGGGAAAATTATGACTCACCTACTGAGGAGATTATCTTTCCCCATTCTTGCCTCTTTTGCTGAAGATTAATTGACCACCGATGCATAGGTTAATTTCAGGCTCTGTGTTCCACTGATCTGCAGGTCTTGTTTTTGTGCCAATACCACACTGTTTTGATTAATGTAGCTTTATAATACAGTCTGAAGCCTAGGAGGGTGACACCTCCAGCTTCGTAATTTTTTTCTCAAGATTGCTTTGAACATGAGGGGTCTTTTGCAGTTCCACACAAATTTTAGGATTATTTTGTTCAACTTCTATGAAAAATGTCATGGGTATTTTGATAGGAATTACATTAGATCTATGGATTGCTTTGAGTAGTATGGCCATTTTAATAATATTAATTCTTCTAATACGAGAGCATGGGCTATCTTTTCCATGTCCTCCAATCATCTTCAACTTCCTTCATCAGTGTTTTATAGTTTTCAGAGTAGAGGTCTTTCACTTCTGTGGTTAAGTTTATTCCAAGGTATTTTAGTCTTTTTGATGTGATTTAAAACAGGATTTTTTAAAATTTCTGTTTCTGATAGTTCACTATTAGTGTATAGAAAAGCAACAAATTTCTGCCTATTAATCTTGTATCCTGCATCTTTGCTGAATTCATTTACCAGTTCTAATGGTTTTTTTGTGGAGACTAGGTTTTTCTATATGAAGCATCATGTCATCTGCAAATAGTGACGGTTTACTTCTTCCTTTCCAATTTGGATGCCTTTTATTTTCCTTATCTGACTGCTGTGGCTAGGACTTCCAATACAATGTTAAATAGAAGTGATGAGAGTGAGCATCCTTGTCTTGTTTCTGAATTTAAAGGAAAAGCTTTCAGCTTTTCACCACTGAGTATGATGTTAGTGTGGATATGTCAAAAATAGCCTTTATAATGTTGAGATATGTACCCCCTATACCCACTTTAATGAAAGCTTTTCAGCATGAATGGATGCTAAATTTTGTCAAGTGCTTTTTTGGCATCTATTGAGATAATCATGTGATTTTTTTTTTTTTCTTTCAGTTTTTTTTTTTTTTAAATATGGAACGCTTCACGAATTTGCGTGTCATCCTTGCGCAGGGGCCATGGTAATCTACTCTGTATCGTTCCAATTTTAGTATATGTGCTGCCGAAGCGAGCACAATCATGTGATTTTTATTATTCCTTTTGTTAATATGATGTACCTGACTGATTTGCAAATGTTGAACCATCCTTGGATCCCTAGAATAAATTTAACTTGATTATGGTGTATGATCCTTTTTATATATTGTTGGATTCATTTTGCAAATACTTTGTTGAAAATTTCTGCATCAGTGGTTCATCAAAGGTATTGGCCTGGTATTCTTATTTCTGTAGTGTCTTTGGTTTTGGAATCAGGCTGAAGTGGACTTGTAGAATGAGGTATCACCTCATACCTATCAGAATGTCTATCATCAAAAAGTCTACAAATAACAAATGTTGGAGAAAATGTGGAGAAAAAGGAACCCTTGTACACTGGTGGTAGAAACGTAAATTGGGGCATTCACTATGGAAAACAGTATGGAAGTTCCTCAAAATTCTTAAAAATAGAACTACTATTTGGCCCTGCAATTCCATTCCTGAGAATATATCTACAAAAAAAATGAGTACATTAATTTGAAAAGACAGATGAGCCCCAATGTTTGTAACAAGCACTACTTAAAACACCCAAGATATGCAAGCAACCCCCAACAAAGATAAGTGGATAAAGCAGATGTAGTGTATACACACACACATACACACACACACAATGGAGTATCACCCAGCCATAAAAAAGAAGGAAATTCTGCCATCTGCAGCAATGTAGATGGATCTAGAGAAAATATTGCCTAGTGAAATATATTTGACAAATACTGTATGGTATCACTTATACGTAGAATTTTTTAAAGTAATACAAACAGCTGTGTAGAGGGAAACAGAAACAGACTCACAGACACTGAAAACAAAGTACTGGTTACCAGAGAGGAGGGAGCAGTGAGGGGCGAGTGAGGGCATGAGGTTAAGAGACACAAAGTTATGTGTAAAACAGACAAGCAATAAAGACGCACGTACAGCACAGGAAATTACAGCCATTATCTTGTAATAGCACTTAATGAAGTATAATGTATAAAAATACTGAATCACTATGCTGCACATACATCTGTACATGGTAAGTCACTTCAATTCTGTCCAACTCTTTGCAACCCTATGGATTATAGCCTGCCAGTTTCTTTTGTCCGTGGGATTCTCCAGGCAAGAACACTGGAGTGGGCTGCCATGCCCTCCTCCAGGGAACTTTCCCAACCCAGGGATGGAACTCATATCTCTTACGCTTCCTGCACTGACAGGCAGGTTCTTAACCAGTACCACCACTTGGGAAGCCCCACTATGCTGTACGCCTAAAACTGATATAACATATTGTAAGTCAACTATACTTCAATTAAGAAAAAAGAAAATTGTTTCATTATTTCAGTATTATCTCAAATATTGTTCAATTCTTGGATTTTTTAAAAAAAAGCATTCTAAATGGAGTCCCTAAAGATCATGCTACAATTTGAACTTTTAAAGGAAATTTAGAGATCTCCCTTAAAGTGACTTAAAGACAGTGAACAGTAATTCTCATTAGTACTGTAACAATTCTTGGGAGAGGCTTTCAAAATAATACTGACTTGAAACTGATACAAAATATCTACCCAGCCATATGGGTTATTTCTTGATGCAAGATTTGTCCAGATTACTTCTAAATGTATTCAAACCAATATGAGGGCAACTATAAGGTCCTGTCTTCAGAAAGGCGCTCAAATGCCTAACTTATCTTCCATTTGGAAAAACTCATAAAGGTTATTTCTTGTAATTTGTCACTTCTAGATATAAAACACAGTTCACAGAGTTCACAGAGGCTTAAGAGCATATGAGTACTTGTATTCCCCAAATTTAAAAAAATCAAATCTCAAGATTGATTTTCAGTGATTTGGTGTTTAAAATATTTGCTTACTGAAACAGAGTTTGAAAGTACATTTTATAGCTGGAAAGAACATTTTCAGCTCGAAATTCACTATAAAATTTACCTCAAAAAGAACATTGTGTTATCTCCAGTTTTTTCATAAATATTTTTTTAAGTGAAGGATAATTGCTTTACAGTACTGCATTGGTTTCTACCAAACATCAACATGAATCAGCCATAGATTTACCCATATTTCCCAGAATTTTAACCATCTGTTTATTAAAGCAGTGTCTAGGAAAGAGACTAATTCGGAAGTGAAGGCTGCATACCTATTAGAAACACGAACAGAATCACTGTGGAATAAGTTTAAGAACCATTTCTTTCCTGTCTCTTGAATGATTTTTTTAATGTCATATCAAAATTACCTTGGGGACTTTTTCAAACTCTACACCCCCTCATCTGACCTCTGATACATGACCTTAAGATACTTGGGAAAGGGGCAGCGGGTGGAGAGAGAGGAGGAAGTAGTCAGTGTTGCTGAAAAGTTCTCCTACAACACTAGGGTGAACCACCACCCTGAAACTCTTCACTTTGTCACTCTTCCTCTCGGCACACCAGGGAGTGTAAACAGCCCAGTCACCTCCCTCACTGGAGCCATTCTATTCAATCTAACTCTAAAGGTTTCTCTGGTTCCCACTGTGGTTCATATAGAGATTCCCTACAAACCTAATAAACCCAGAAATCCTCTCATCCATTCAACACATTTCCCAAATCAGGTCCACTCCCTTCAACCACAAATCCCTAAGGAATGGATGCCATTCCTGAGGGGGAAGGATTAATTAGCCATCTTTCACACTACACCCAGGGCAGTGTTTTCCAAGAGCTTCAAGGCCTAGGGCAGTGGTTCTCAAACCTCAGTAGGCATTAGAAGTGCTTGTTAGAATGCAGATTACTGAGCCTCTCCCTTCAGAGACTCTGAGATAGTAGCTCTGGGTCAGGGTCCAAAAACCCATGTTTCTTACAAATTCCTAGGTTATTTAATGCTGCTCATCTGAGGCCCACACTGGTATAGGGGACTCTATGGGGCACCCTGCTTGTTTAGCTTATATGCAGAGTACATCATGAGAAATGCGGGGCTGGAAGAAGCACAAGCTGGAATCTAGATTGCCGGGAAAAATAGCAATAACCTCAGATATGCAGATGACACCACCCTTATGGCAGAAAGAGAAGAGAAACTAAAAAGCCTCTTGATGAAAGTGAAAGAGGAGAGTGAAAAAGTTGGCATAAAGCTCAACATTCAGAAAACTAAGATCATGGCATCTGGTCCCGTCACTTCATGGGAAATAGATGGGGAAACAGTTGAAACAGTGTCAGACTTTTATTATTTATTTTTCCAAAATCACTGCAGATGGTGATTGCAGCCATGAAATTAAAAGACACTCCTTGGAAGCAAAGTTATGACCAACATAGATAGCATATTAAAAAGCAGAGACATTACTTTGCCAACAAAGGTCCGTCTAGTCAAGGCTATGGTTTTTCCAGTGGTCATGTATGGATGTGAGAGTTGGATTGTGAAGAAAGCTGTGTGCCAAAGAATTGATACTTTTGAACTGTGGTGTTGGAGAAGACTCTTGAGAGTCCCTTGGACTGCAAGCAGATCCAACCAGTCCATCCTAAAGAAGATCAGTCCTGGGTGTACATTGGAAGGACTGATGCTGAAGCTGAAACTCCAATACTTTGGCCACCTCATGTGAAGAGTTGACTCACTGGAAAAGACCTGGATCCTGGGAGGGATTGGGGGTAGGAGGAGAAGGGGATGACAGAGGATGAGATGGTTGGATGGCATCACCGACTCAATGCACATAACTTTGAGTAAACTCCGGGAGTTGGTGATGGACAGGGAGGCCTGGCATGCTGCGATTGATGGGGTCGCAAACAGTCGGACACAACTGAGCGACTGAACTGATGGGCCCAAGAGATGACTAGGCCAGTCTGAGTGAGAGGTGGTGGTGGCCTGGATTTCAGGGGTAACAACAGAGCTGCAGAGAGAGGCACACAGTCCTGGGCTGTATTTATGAATTACAGTCAAAGGACAGGTTGACGAGCTGGATATAAACAGCAAAGGGGAAGGAAATAAGGAAGAAGAAGCAACAAAAATGACATCTAGGCCTTTGTTTTCCTTCATCTATCTTCATTTTCCTTCCCCTCCCAAAGATAACACATCAGATTCTGAAGAAAGGGGGCAGACACAGGAATGGGAGCCTTTGCTCATGGGGCCCAGGAGTGGCAGTGGCAAGGCAGGAGGATGAAGACACAGAGGAGGAGGCGGCCAGAGGGGACAGAGTCTGCTACACTGAATAAATGAATTGAACAGATCAATAAATATACTGAGAATAATGGGAACCAGGTTTCTGTCCAAGAAGGGATTTACAAATACAGAAAATGGGAGGTCTAGAAAGAATTCTAATATATTGGATTAAAATTGGAAGTATCAGTATGAATACATGAATTTTGTTCCAAATACCTACAATGATAGATGTAAGAATAATTCTATATATGTGTGTATATGTTGCATGCGTGTGTGGTTAGTCGCTCAGTTGTGTCCGACTCTTGGAGACCCCATGGATTGTAGTCCACCAGGCTCCGCCGTCCATGGAATTTTCCAGGCTAGAATACTGGAATGAATAGCCATTCCCTTCTCCAGGGGATCTTCCTGACCCAGGGATCGAGCCCATGTCTCTTGCACTGGCAGGCAGATTCTTTACTACTGTGCCACCTGGGAAGTTCCGTATGTATATATGGGTACATACACTTTTTTTCTATCTCTGAATACTTAGAAGGCCTGAAAACAATAAAACCCCAAAGCAGTAAGCACATCACCCAGACTGTGGGTTCTAAACATCAAAGCTTCCTTGGAGAAATTATTGGTTCCAGGGTTGGCAGAGTGAAAGTCCAAAAGCAGTCCAGAAACTGCATGGTTTCAGAAAGGAATCAAGTGAACAAGCAATGACAGAAATAGATCAACAGGACACCAAAGCCAGCTTGGAGGGCTTCTAGCAAGATCTGAGCATCCAAACAATACATAATAACAGTGGTAACAGTAATATGACATTACACTTCATCAAATAAAACAGGCATCCCTGATCATGATGATACAAATACACACATATGCGAGAGAAGGGAAAGCGCATCCTTAGGATAGAATTCCAACCAATACCAAAGGCCTATTTTTGCACTGCTGTTAAGTACAATGTGCAACAGTTTTTACATTTTTAACGAGTTATAGAAAACAAACAGAAAAATAAAACAAAAAGAACATGGGACCTAGGGAGGTGGGATCAGGTCGGGTAGAAAGGAGACCCAGGAGGGAGAGGATGTATGAATACATACAGCTCAATTTGTCACACATCAGAAACTAACACAACAATATAAAGCAATTATACTCCAATAATAACATAAAGCCTTTAAAAAAAAAAAAAAAAGAATATGGAACAGAGACTGTATGTGGCCAGCAAAACCCAAGGTACATGCTATCTGGCCCTTTATAGAAAACATTAGCCAACTTCTAATATAAAAGGAATGAAACAACTAGGTAGCCATCATATGGCAACCATCACAGAGGCATCTGGTACAGGCAGGGATCCTCAATGGGGCTAAGGAGGTTCAATGGGAAAACACTAGACAGACCCAGGTTGAGCCTTACCCTACAAAGTACAAGCCCCACACCCTTTAAACTCATAAATGACATGAAGTTCCCAGAAAGGCTGAGAAACTGTTTCAAACTGAAGGAGACTAAAGAAATATGAAAACAATATATTAACACGTTACCAAATATGATCCTGGGGCACAAAAGAAGAGAGAGACATTTGGGGGGAAACTGGTAAAATTTCAGTGAAAACTTAATAATTTAGATGAATGCTGACAACAAAATATAAGAAGCCCAAGATGAAAGAGTGAAGCTTACTGTGTCAGAGGAAGGAAGTGCTAGAAGGTTTTAGAGTCTGGTGGAAACTGGAAAGGACTTTGCCAAGAAAAGAAACCATGCTGAGCATAAAGATAAAAATGATAACATAAATCCAATTAAAGCAAGACAGGTTTTTTTTTTCTTTTTAAAGTCCAGGATTAAAATGAACGCCTTAAGTAAGATATGACTCAAAGATGCCTTGCAAAAGTTCACCGGTGTACTCTGTAACTCTTTCCGACAGTTTCTTCGTAATTACTAATATCACAACTTGGGGAGGGGATTCTAACAATGTGAAGCTCGTGAAACAGATGTCCTTTGTTTACGGACATGCAGTGAGCAGGACTGTTAGCCCTTGATCTTCAAAATAACATGGTAAATAGAAGAACTCAAAAATATCCACCAGGGGCTTTGCTGATGGCTCAGTGGTAAAGAATCCGCTTGCCCATGCAGGAGACACAGGTACCATCCCGGATCCAGGACGATCCCACGTGCCATGGAGCAACTAAGCCTGTGTGTTGCAACTACTGAGCCCGTGCTCTAGAGCCCAGGAACTGCAACTACTGAAGCCCACGCCCTAGAGCCCACGCTACACAACAAGAGAAACTGCTGCAATAAGAAGCCTGTGCACCACAACTAGAGAGTAGCCCCTGCTCACTGCAATGGGAGAAAGCAAGCCTGTACAACAGCCAAAAATAAATAAATAAAATTATAAAAAATATATATATCCATCAATATCCACCGGATTTAGCAATAAAGACGATGCTGTGAAAGTGCTGCACTCAATATGTCAGCAAATTTGGAAAATTCAGCAGTGGCCACAGGACTGGAAAAGGTCAGTTTTCATTCCAATCCCAAAGAAAGGCAACGCCAAAGAATGCTTAAACTACCGCACAAATGTGCTCATCTCACACGCTAGTAATGCTCAAAATTCTCCAAGCCAGGCTTCAGCAATACATGAACCATGAACTTCCAGATGTTCAAGCTGGTTTTAGAAAAGGCAGAGGAACTAGAGATCAAATTGCCAACATCAGCTGGATCATCAAAAAAGCAAGAGAGTTCCAGAAGAACATCTATTTCTGCTTTATTGACTATGCCAAAGCCTTTGACTGTGTGGCTCACAATAAACTGTGGAAAGTTCTTCAAAAGATGGGCATACCAGACCACCTACCTGCCTCTTGAGAAACCTCTATGAAGGTCAGGAAGCAACAGTTAGAACTGGATATGGAACAACAGACTGGTTCCAAATAGGAAAAGGAGTACATCAAGGCTGTATATTGTCACCCTGCTTCTTTAACTTACATGCAGAGTACATCATGAGAAACGCCGTACTGGAGGAAGCACAAGCTGGAATCAAGATTGTCAGGAGAAATATCAATAACTTCAGATATGCAGAAGACACCACCCATATGGCAGAAAGTAAAGAAGAACTAAAGAGTCTCTTGATGAAAGTGAAGGAGGAGAGTGAAAAAGTTGGCTTAGAGCTCAACATTCAGAAAACATAGATCATGGATGCGGTCTCATCACTTCATGGGAAATAGACAGGGAAACAGTGGCTGACTTTATTTTTCTGGGCTCCAAAATCACTGCAGATGGTGACTGCAGCCATGAAATTAAAAGACACTTACTCCTTGGAAAGAAAGTTATGACCAAAAAAAAAAAAAAGAAAGTTATGACCAACCTAGACAGCATGTTAAAAAGAGACATTACTTTGCCAACAAAGGTCCGTCTAGTCAAGGCTATGGTTTTTCCAGTGGTCGTGTATGGATGTGAGAGTTGGACTGTAAAGAAAGCCGAGCACAGAATTATTGATGCTTTTGAACTGCTGCGGTGTTGGAGAAGACTCCTGAAAGTCCCTTGGAATGCAAGGAGATCCAACCGGTCCATCCTGAAGGAGATCAGTCCTGGGTGTTCATTGGAAGGACTGATGTTGAAGCTGAAACTCCAATACTTTGGCCACCTGATACAAAGAGCTGACTCATTGGAAAAGACCCTGATGCTGGGAAAGATTGAGGGCAGGAGGAGAAGGGGATGACAGAGGATGAGATGGTTGGATGGCATCACCGACTCAATGGACATGGGTTTGGGTGTACTCCGGGAGTTGGTGATGGACAAGGAGGCCTGGCGTGCTGCAGTTCATGGGGTCGCAAAGAGTCGGACACGACTGAGCAACTGAACTGAACTGAAGTCATTAGCGATTTCAGCAAAACTAGGTTCATTCACATTTTTAGGACAGATAACTGAAACAGGCCAGAAAGGAGCATTTGTGGCAAAAAACCTTTCAAGAAGTATGGCTGGGGTGATGGGGGAACAAATGGAGGTACACCCTAGAAAACTTTGGATATGTTTTTATGTGGGATTTTTTTTTTAATGGGGTAAAGAATACATGAACGCTAATTAGAAAGATTTAGTAGACAAGGAGAGATTAAAGATTTAGGAAAGAGCAAAAATAACCATTTGACTGAAGATTCTCAAGAACAGATAGAAGAATAATGGAGAAGCTTCTCTGAGAGGACAAGGGGCAGTTCATCAGTTGTAAGAGGAAGGGAAGAACTGAGGCAGGATAGGTATAGATGCAAACAGGTCCACAGACGCGGAAGACAAACACTGCGATAATTCCCATTGGACGACTCCATTTTTATCTGGGAAGTATGGGGGAAGTCACTTACTGAGAATGAAGGAGGGAAAAATGTGGGATTGGAGGCTTAAGGAATAAAGATAAGGTCTGAAATTTGGCACAGCGAGAAGCACAAGGATGAGACTCGAGAAATACAGGGAGGGTACCAGATAACACTGAGGGCCCAGATAAGACTGGTGATAAAAAGTAGAATTTAAATAAAGCATGAGAAAGGCTTGTATCGTTTTCACTGGCCCTTACATTGATACAACCAGAGTAACACATCTTCATACAGAATGACCTTTTACACCAAGTCATTATAACCACGGAAGTGAAGTACTAAACAATCGGAATACAAAAACTACGAAATCATAGATGCCTGAACATTAATATCAATTCATTTGAACCATATGACAAACCCACTGAACATAAAATCTGAAAGAGGGAGCTGACAAGAACAGTCAAGGAACACTAAAAACATACCAGACCAAACGCTATACCCTATCCACTTCAGCAGTTTTCCACTATGACCTCCAAATAATTTTTAGAATCCTCGTGTCAGGATCACACAAGATCCTTTTGGAATGTCCCGACAGACCTCTCGCCTCAGGAGAAGAATCAAATTACTGTTCTCACTAACGGCCACTCTGAGATTTCTACCTATCCAATGAAATTCACTCTATATCTAGCACGGTTCTTCAAACTTGCTATTTAAATACATGCAAATATATCCCTCAAAGACACTCCATCTTACCGATATTGCTGTTATCCTAAGAGAATCAACCGTGGAATGTTTGAATAGGTACCATAAAACAGGTCCAATCTCCCCAGTGATGAAGCCCTGGGCCTGAGCGGAAAACGTAGTGCAGACATTTTCAATGATCTTTGCCGCCATGTGATTCACAACACGTTCTTCCTACAGGGAGAGAAGAAAACCAGGAGAAAATTGAACAGGTATTATTAATATTTCAGATGACAAATATATACACGTCATTTCTTCATAACCATGGCTTTATAAATAAAGACCTGACACCAAGACCATCACCTGCCCCTGGATGCACTAGGTGTTTCTGGAGGCGTGGTCATTTCTTCAGGCTACTACAGAACTATTACATTTGGTTGATCGTTAAACGTAGTTTAACATAATTCTCCATATATTGTTGTTGTTGTTTAGTTGCTAAGTTGTGTCCGACTCTTTTGAGACCCCATGGACTATAGCTTGCCAGGCTCCCCTGTCTGTCCATGGGATTTCCCAGGCAAGAATACTGGAGTGGGTTGCCATTTTCTTCTCCAGGGGATATTCCTGACCCAGGGATCAAATCCACACCTCCTACGTTGCAGGTGGATTCTTTACCACTGAGCCACTAGGGAAGCCCCCAATTTTCCACATATTTCCATAAAAACGCTGAAATAATCTAGAAAATACACATAACAACTTACAGTATAACAAAAACTTGACAATGATTTTAAAATCATAAGGAATATGCAGAACAATCATCAGAAGTTACTCTGGGCTGGAAATAGTTAACTAAAGACGACCTAAATACAGGGCATCAAGGAAAGTCCTAAGAAAGAGATTGCTCCAGTGGTGTGACCAAATTAACCTCAACTGAAGGCTGTACTATATTGTCCTAACAATGCTTAAAAGTCTCAAAAAGGATCAAACTATTTCCAGGTAACTTAAATGAGTCCAAGAAAAAGCACAAAAGTACTTAAAAGACTTTTAAAAAATGCCCAACAACATAAAAATCACAAAATCTGACATCTGATTAAATTCACACACACAGAGCAGGAAAATATGACTCATAAGAGAAAATTCAGTGAAAGAATAAGAAAAAAGCATTTAAATGGATATTAAAAATACAGTCCATATACTGAAAAAGAAAGAAGCATAAGCATGTTAAGAAGGAAAGAAATAGATTAAAAAATGACCCAAGTCAGAAGACTAGAGATTATAATGTTTAATATGAAAAATACACTGAATTGGAATAACATATCAGACTCTGCAGACTCAATGATAAGAGAAGATTAGTGAAGACACAGCAATTAGCCTAAAAAAAAGAAAAAACTAGACTACTGGAGTGGGTTACCACACCCTCCTCCAACCTATCTTCCCAACCCAAAGATCAAACCCACGTCTCTTATGGCTCCCTGCATTGGCAGACGGGTGCTTTACCCCTTGGTGCCACCAAGGAAGCCCAATCTAAGAAACTCAATGAATGTCAAGTGGAAGAAAGAAAAATAACATCAAGGTACATCATAATAAGAAAGCTGACCGCCAAAGAAAGGATGCTTTTAAACTGTGGTGTTGCATGTAAATCCATGGCTGATTCATGTCAATGTATGGCAAAAACCACTACAATATTGTAAAGTAATTAGCCTCCAACTAATAAAAATAAATGGAAAAAAAATAATAGACTGTGGTGTTAAAGAAGATTTGAGAGTCCCTTGGACTGCAAGGAGATCAAAACAGTCAATCCTAAAGGAAATCAGTCCTGAATATTCATTGGAAGGACAGATGCTGAAGCTCCAATACTTTGGCCATCTGATCTGAAGAACTGACTCACTGGAAAAGACCCAGATGCTGGGAAAGACTGAAGGCGGGAGGAGAAGGGGACGACAGACGGTGAGATGGCTGGATGGCATCACTGACTCAGTGGACGTGAGTTTGAGTAAGCGCTGGGAGTTGGTGATGGACAGGGAAGCCTGGCATGCTATAGTCCACAGGGTCAGAGAGTCGGACACAACTGAGTGACTGAACTGAACATCATAATCAGACTGCTAAAAAGCAATGATAAAGAGAAACTTGTAGAAACAGTGACAGTAAAAGGACATATAGAGACTATCTAACACATTACCTAACAAAGGTAAGGATGATGGGAGACTTCTCATCAGAAACAATGCAAACCAGAACACAGAGGAACAATACCTCTAAAGCACCAAAAGAAAAAGAAGTAACTGTCAACCTATAAATGTATACCCAACAATAACATCTTTCAAAACAGGTTGGTAAAGGGTACAAATTTTCACATATAAGATGAATAAGATCTGAAGGTTGAATGTAAAACAATGTGACTCTAGTCGATAACACTATATTGTATAATTGAAATTTGCTAAAAGAGGAGAATTTAAATGTTCTTTACGCCTACCATCCAAAAAAGGTAACAGGATAAAATATGAGATGATTGATGTGTTAACTCGATAGGGGAATGTATGCATATATCACCATGTATGCATGTATCAAATCATCACTTTGTACACTTTAAATATCTTACAATTTCATGTCAATTATACTGCAATAAAACTGAAAACAATTTAAATATCTATCTCTGATAAAAGAGACAAAAAACAATCAGCATGAACATAGACTTATATCTGTATGTATTGATCAGATTAACAAGCTTGACCTACTTCGAGAAAAAAAAGCACATCACCCAACAATGGCAGAACTGAACTTTTTCCACCCAGTTATACATACATACTGAGTCATGAGAGAAGTCTCAACAAATTCCAAAGACTTAAAATCATACATACATCATTCCCTCCATCCACAATATCATGAAACTAAAAATAATAATAAAAAGTTTTTTTAAAAAAAGACAGGTATTAAATGAGAAAGACACATAAGAGCTATAGAATTTGTTAAGTCTACAAAGCATGTAATGGGATAGAACAGTTAAAGGAACATGACAATTTCCACAGAAGTCCAACCAGTGTGAACTGTAGAGCCCCGTGGAGCTTCCCCCCAAGAGTATCTGCCACAGGAGAAGCGGAGGTGCAGACCTCACTCTGGCAGGGAGCAGGCCACGCTTGGTGCCTCTGACCTCACCAAGAGTCAGGAAACTGATCTACTCCCGTGCTCAGAAAAAAACTCAGGATTGCTTCTTTATGCCATTCTCAAAGCTTCGCTTTAAGACACATGAGGCAACTCCATACTTGGTAAGCCCTATTGCAGTCTACTAATATCAGCATTCCAAATATTATGAATAGTGATATTAAAAAGAAAACCACAAAAAAAGCCTGCATCATTCCTATTCCCCATACACATTGCCCACTTTCACTATATAAAGGCAAGGGGAATGGTGCATACCTACAGAGAACCCGATATTGATGGCACACACATTCTTTATTAGGAAGATTAAACTTAAAACTGTGACAGTAACAAAAACAGAAAATGGAGCTGTACAGTTTAACTTCTATCCAATATCAAGAGAATTTAACTTCTCTGTCCTCGTTTTAGATAACTAGTGTCCAAAAACACTTCAAAGATAATACACATAATGACTAATATCTCTATACTTTCTAATTCAAGCCCTGTCTTTTTCTAATTAAATACATAAGCAATTTACCACTAGCTTTCTTTTTTAAGAGCACTAATTAAAAACTGAAAATTCAATTTCCTCTTAAAAGAAACTTGTTACATCGAAATTGTCTAATAAGCTATTGTTCAGAAATGAATAATTAAGCCAAGGATTTATTATTTGAGCCTCACATTTTAACATATGCCAGGTGTCAGTTCAGCACCCATAATTATATACAGACTATTATGCAAGTTATTTAAAAAAGATGAGGTTGATTAGATACAAACGCATAAAATTAATCTCCTCTAAACATGTGGAAACACTCTAGGTGCTATTTTCAGCTTCTATGTGCACTGTACAGTAGGTTGCTACCTATCCAGATAAAAATAACTACCTTCAAGGAAAGTCAGCTTTCTCAGCCTCCCTATTTCATGAACATACTGAACATATGCCACGTGAGTTCAATGCCAAACATTCCCAGGATTAATACAGTGATGATACCAAGTACATAATTTGTCTTTGCTATTATAATCATTGGAAGGACTGATGCTGAAGCTCCAATACTTTGGCCACCTGATATGAAGAGCCAGTGGCCTTCACTGGAAAAGATCCTGATGCTGGGAAAGATTGATTGCAAGAGGAGAAGGGGGAGACAGAGGATGAGATGGTTGGATGGCATCATTGATACAATGGACATGAGTTTGAGCAAATTCAGGGAGATATCGAAGACTAGGGAAGCCTGGCATGCTGCAGTTCATAGGGTTGCAAAGAGTTGGACACAACTTAGTGACTGAAAAACAACAAACATGAGGGTCAGAGCAGTGGAATGCAAAGCCAGCAAAGAGAGCCCAAGTCAGGAGCACGTGGAAGATCAACCAGCAAGGTACCTTTCTCCACACAAGACATCAGGTGGGGCTCCAACTACCAAACTACTCCAGAGTGGCACACCTGGGATTCAAATCCACATCCTCTGACTCCCAGCTCAAAGTCTCCAAAATGCCAACACCAAGTCGAAACAATGACCCAGTGTCATCACAGACACCTTTTCTTCTATACTGCCACGCTCTCTTTAAAAGTTATACCAGAGAGACTTCCTTGGCGGTCCAGGATTCATAACAAACAATCCGCTTTCCAATGCAGGGGACAAGGATTCGATCCCTGGTTATGGAACTAAGATCTCACATCCTACAGGGCAACTAAGTCCAAGTGCCACAACCTAGGTCCAGTACAGCCAAAATAAAAACAAAATTTTTTAAAAATAAAAAGTTATACCAGATTTTTTTTTTTTTTGGCATGTTCCACCCTAAGTCTCTCACTCTAAATATTTCCCTCTTTCCACCTGAGCATTTACGTCTGTAACAAGATCAAAACCACTTGACTCACATTTCTACTATCATTGTTAAAATTACAGAAATCATAACAAGTTGACCTGTTTGGAAAACAAGGTCATTATCTCTTAGGTAATCTTTTGAAAAAAACAAAGTTTACTGAACACTATTTAAATAAACTCGCAACAGTCCCAGAATAAGACTACCTTTCTCTCTCAAAGTGCATCCTACAATTTGCCACAGGATAAGATATGTCTGTGGGCAAATAAATTTGAAAACATCGTATACAATATGCTCCCATGTGGATTCATTAAAAGTTCTGAAAAGTACTAAATACAAATGAAACCATTCAACTTTGCTTAACCCAATGTGTCCCAATGTATTTGACTAGGAAACCCTTATCACAGAACATGTAGGAAAATCCCTTGGCAAAGTTAGTTATCTATGCACCAGAAACACAAACAAAATTTATAATTTAAAACTAAAATTGTCTTCTAAGAAATTTACATATGAGTTAAAACAAAAAAGTACAATTCCCATACCACATTTTTCTCAATGCACAGATTAGAAGGAAAAGGCGTAAAAATCAGAATCAATGGCCCATTTTCAATAAGGCACATTACTAAGTTTTCAAAGTATAAAAAGGCTAATAAGTTAGGCAGAAAATATCAATATATTTAAGAACAGAAACAGCACAACAATGTTAATGTCCTTAATACCACTGAACTATATGCTTAATAGCTAAGATGGAACATATTATATATATATTTTACCACAATTTAAAAACATGAAAGAGAAATAGAATAGACATTCTTAATCTATACAGTAATGCAACTTTGTTATTGTAACAAAAGGAAAAAGAGGCAATAAAATTCCACCCATCTGAAAAAGTTTAAACCATCCCATAAAAAACCCTGGACCAAGAAAAAAGTTTAAACTAGGGATTATCTATAAAATAACAATAATGGAAACACCACATGTCAAAATAATGGGACACAGCTAACACTAGGTTGAGAAGGAAGTTGATAGTCTTAAGCATCTTAGTCACTACACAAGAGAAGGGAAGAAAACAAAAATGTAGTTACAAAACAGCAAGAAATGGCATACTAAACCAGAGATTAAAAAAATTCATTTTCCTATTCCTCATAAATGAAGACAGGGCAGTATCTTAATCATCTCTGCCTCTCCTGTATCCAGCCAGCACATAATATGTTTCATAAATGCTACCTCTATAAAGAATGGGAGCTGTATCTGAGAGAGTTGACTTAGCAGTGAATTAAATACATTAGCAGAATGTCATGGAGAATCCAAAGGAACTACAATCATCTTATTTCAGTGTTTTTTAAACCAAATATGTCATTCTCTTGTTAGTCTTCTCATTGAGTATGCCTTCCATTTTCACTACTATCAATCCTCCTTAAGTTTATTCACAGACGTATATACTCTCAATCAAGGTACCAACAGGTGACCTTGCATGTAATTTTTAGAATCAACTTTTCAAGTAAAAAGAACGTTAAAAAGGAGCTCAGAAACTCATGAAAAAGATTACAATGGTAACAAAAAAATGTCACTGTGACTTTTCAAAATTATTAAAAAATAAAGACAATTAATTTAAACAGCGTGGCACAGATAACTGCCCAACAGAACTAATGACAGCCCAAGAAGAGACATGCACACAGACCGGCAGAGCTGACAGCAGAGTCGTGGGGAGAAGACGGACTTCTCGTTCAATGATGCTGGCGTAACTGATTCATTTTAAAAACAGCACTGGACCCACACGTATCACCACACACACACACACAGAACAATTACAAATAAATTAAGCTTCTAAACAGAAAAAAGGGAAAAACAAAACTTGTAGAAGAATATGTAACATGGGCGTCCCTCGTGGCTCAATGGTAAAGAATCCGTCTGCCCATGCAGGAGACACAGGTTGGATCCCTGACCCGGGAAGGTCCCACATGCCTCGGGGCAGCTAGGACCACGCACCACAACTACCGAGCCTGAGCTCTAGAGCCCAGGACGCAACAACGGAGCCCACATGCTCTGGAGCCCGTGCTCCACAACGAGAAGCCGCCAGAGTGAGAAGCCTGCAGCCGCAACTAGAGAGGAGGCCCCGCTCGCTGCAGCTAGAGGAAGCCTGCGCAGCAGCGAAGAGCCAGCACAGCCAAAAATAAAGCCAGTGAAAGTGAGAGTCACTCAGTCCCGACCGACTCTTTGCAAATTCTCCAGGCCAGAATACTACAGTGGGTAGCCTTTCCCTGCTTCAGGGGCTCTTCCCAACCCAGGGATCAAATCCAGGTCTCCCGCATTGCAGGCGGATTCTTCACCAGCTGAGCCACAAGGGAAGCCCAAGAATACTGGAGTGGGGAGCCTATCCCTTCTCCAGCAGATCTTCCTGACCCAGGAATCAAACCGGGGTGTCCTGCATTGCAGGCAGATTCTTTACCAACTGGGCTATCAGGGAAGCCCAAAAATAAAAGTACACACAAAAACTTATTTATTTTTGGGCTTCCCTGATAGCATCACCGACTCAATGGACATGGGTTTGGGTGGACTCCGGGAGTTGGTGATGGACAGGGAGGCCTGGCGTGCTGCAGTTCATGGGGTCACAAAGAGTCGGACACGACTAAGCGACTGAACTGAACTAATACACACAAAAAAGAATAGGTAACAGCACATCTTAGTGTTAGATTACCATCTCATGGATGGATCAATTTCTATTAAAATTAAGAACTTCTGTTTAGCCACAGATACTATAAAGAAAATGAAAAGACCAAACATCTTATGGATTGATAAATATCTATTAAAATTAAGAACTTCTGCTTAGCAACAGACACTGTAAAGAAAACTAAAAGATCAAACACAAAATAGAAAAGTATCTGGGACTCGTGTAAACAACAAAAGATTAATATCCAGAATACATAAAAGAAATTTCTGTGGGTCGAATACCATGACATCTGAATTTTTTCAAACATCTCAGAAAATAAACAAATGAATAAATAATAAATACACATATATGGATATATATACATACACACATCTTAAAACAAAGCAAAGAAGGCAAATATATTAACAGCTGATGGAAATAAAGGCCATTAGTTTTCTTTCCTTTTCGAATACTTGAAATATTTTATAGTAATAGCTGGTGGAGGCAGGGCAGAAGGATGATGGTATGCAGAATTCCTACAAAGCATCAGAAGAAACTGGCTTAAGACTTGATAATCATTTTCAAAACAGGAAATTCCAAAAACCAAGATAAACAGAAAAAGATGGTCATCCTCATTAGTAATCAAGAAAATGCATATTAAAACGACACTGAGGAAACAATTTAATGCTCATGAGATTGTCAAAAATTTAAACTGTGACTCTATCAAATGTTCAAGGATATGTGGGTTAATGGATACTCCTATATAAACTGATACACGTGTGTGCCTCTGTTCCTGTATTGAGGCATACACCAACACACTACTCAGTGGTACCGAGGAGCTACACTTTACACAATCAACATGGATCAATCTCAACCTAACTTTAAGCAAAAGAAAGAAAAATTAGGTCTCAAAAGAACATGGTGCCAATCTATTTATACAGAGTTCAACATTTAGAATCAATCAATCTAGTATTTAGCAATACACTCAAAAAGGGAAACGAAATAAAGAAAAATTTGCGAAAAGAAAAAAAATTTAAGAAAAACAAGAAAACCTTGGTGAAGTTTATCACCAAAGTCAGAAGAGCAATTACTCCTTGAAAGAAAGTACAAATTTCAATCCAGAAGAGATGGAGAAGAATTCTCTAAGCAACCAGCCTTTTGCTTTTTAACAGTGAGTCAGAGCACTTTTAACCACATCCATACAATCCATATAATCTTCTGTAAGAAAAGAACTTACTTTCAGAAATACCAGTAGGAGCTGGGAAAACAGTTTTCTACATTAAAAAATTAAATCATCGAAGACAAGTGGCTTAAAAATTATTTTACCTTCAACTATGTCCTGAATACATTAGACAAATTTGCTCAAGAAATGCTACAACTGAATTATCTTTGAAAAGACAAATCCTTTTTTAGGGGGAATGTTCACCTCTGAATTTGTCATTTTTTAGTGTACGTGCTGCCAAAGCATACACTAAAACGTCTTCCAAATATATAAAATTCTCACAAATTAGAGAGCTCTAGACTTTCTTCCCTCTTCATGAAAAATATACAAAACCTGACACACATACCAAGAGAGAATAAAAAACAAGTGTGTATATTCACTGTTAACTCTATCATTATATCATTAGCCATTTCATTATGTTACAACTAACAATACACATGCATAGCAAACATTCTTCATACTAAGCACTCAATGACAAATACAGGAGGGGTTGGGGAGGACATATGTAATAAAGGACACCACCTCATGGGTTAGAACTGACCATCTTTCACTCAGCATTAATCTAAGTTTTACAAATTAAAGATACAAAGTTCTAAAACTTTCTTTACACCATTTAAAAAATTCCTGGAAGACTCCTTTCTCCTTTGAGCTCCTGTATTTTGTTCTTTGGCATGAACGCACTTGACAGATCCCACTTTATAGTTTCATCTCATCTCCCACAACAGGTAGATGTGTGCATGAACATAAAGTCCTCCTTCTTCATCGTGTGCCCCCTGGGTGTGCCTAGCTTGAGGCCTTGAATGATAAACCCAAACATGTCTTTTGACTACAGATAAAGATAACTTAATTCTCATATTGTTGATCCAGCACAGTTCACTGGCTTCATGCATACCCCACAGGGACAACTGACTACGCATTCACCCTACAGGCTGGGACGTGCTCCCGGTGCCTTTCTGGATCACTAGGGGAAAACT
Source organism: Cervus canadensis (assembly GCF_019320065.1). Taxonomy (NCBI): domain Eukaryota; kingdom Metazoa; phylum Chordata; class Mammalia; order Artiodactyla; family Cervidae; genus Cervus; species Cervus canadensis. The sequence goes on along the minus strand of NC_057407.1, from coordinate 44,979,247 downwards.
GCAGAGATTTTTCTGTACTTGGAACATCATTCCATTACCATAACATGCATGAAGTAATGAACTCAAAAGGAAGATGTTTGTTTTGACATTTTTTTTTTCATTCTTTAAGGAATGCTTTTAGCCTATGGCTGTGCCTTGGGTGAGACAATGTCAAGGTTTAAAGAAAACAGAAAAACGCCAGCCTTTGAGGTCAGTTATAAAACCTCCTCACGGTCACACACAGGAGCTACTTATGCAAGTTGGCTGGTTGGCCAGCTGGCTGGTTTTCAGCCATTAACAGTAGCAAGAGAAGGGATGTGCATAAGCTGAAGAAACCACATCACATAATAATGACTAGTTAATATTAAAATCAATGGATGCTGGTGGCAGCTTCCTTGTTTCTGAACCACAAAATGGCAACATGACAAGATAATCACTGGGCTATCGAGGCTGGCAGAAAATTCCCTACATACACCTGGCTTACTAAACTGAGTTACTGGTAATTGGAAGGGGTGGGGGGATTAAGGATATGTTATTGAGAGCTACTTAGGTCGTTCATATTTGCTATCGTCTCTTTAAAAGCAAGACATTTAAACAAGTGAATGTGAGTTGGTTTTTTCACTTGCTCCACTGTAGGTCACGGCTCACGGTGGCTTGTCGGGATTATTTAAATTCAGGAGCGGTGCAGTGCTTGCTTGACAGGCTCCTCCACCGCTGCAGGCTACAATCCTCACACAGCGCCTGAAGGGTTATTACAATTGCAGGCGTCCACAGAGGACAACAAAGGAGCCTTACCCCTTCCCGAAGGCACCTCATTAGCACCGTGTATGCAGCCAAGGGGACAGCCCAGCATTCTCGGGGGTTCTTTTTTTTTTCTTCCTAAAAATGAAGGAAAAGGAAAAGCAGTGAGGCTAAGGCACAGAAGACGTTAACCCTTTCAAGAAAAAAAGGCTAAGTTTCATACGGACAAATGACGCAGAACTTCTTAACATCCTACTGCAAGTACTACTTACAACCTGCCAACTACGACCTGATGAGGCGCCTTTACTGCAGATACATACAAAGCATTTCTTCTGTTTCCCAGTATGTCACACATGATGTTGATAAGCTCCCCTCAGCAACAGCTGGATGGAAAGGACCAAGGGATGACAGCATGATCTGGTGGATAGAGAAACCACTCCCCATCGATAACCACAGATTACGACATACATACTTCTACCTAAAGGTGTGACATTATGTGGAATGACTTGAAAGCACAGAACATGCAGTTTGGAGTAGTATCTCTGGATAATCCATAGGAACAAGGAAAACGCAGGACACTACCTAGCAAGATGAGGCTCAACAAAACCAAGTAACTAGGATCAGTGAGTACACTGACTTTAAGGATATCAGGAACAATTCTTTCACAGAAGAACTAAGTTAGAAAAATAACCACAAGAACTCTCCTGGAACCTAACACATAAAGTCACAGAATCAATCCGGGGCCACAGAGAAAGGTGAGAAAAAACACACACTCTGGTTATAGCAGAAGAAAGGAGGTTCTGCTTAGACAGACTATTTCTGTTTTAAGATTGTCCAAATGTTAGAAGTGGTACCTTACCGATACAAAAGTACTTAATACCCATGATGAGAATTGTGACTCATTAACACTGTACCCTTAATCATAAAATGCCATATATGGTCATAATCTAGCCATTATCAACCGGAGCTGCTCCAGCTCAAAAATCACTCGTTCAGCACCCAATTTAACTTTCAAACACAACGTGCCTCCCTTTCAGCTCATTTATTCACGACATCCACCACAACCTTTCCTTAACGTCCCTGGACCCTACTTCCCATGTTCCTCGCCCTTTTTCTTTACCCCAGTCTATCCCCTACCCACCTTGGCTGCCACTGAGATTCCTGGCCTATAATTTAATCACTCTTGACAAAGGCCTGAAGGACCTCATCCTGTGGAGTTCCATTGTCTCAGGTCTGGGGAAACTCAGGCTTACCGGAAGGCAGTGGCTTGTATTCTCCAGGCCTGCAGTCAGACAGCTGGGCTCTGGGAGGTGTGGCAGCAAAAACACAGACTCCACGAGTGACGTAGGATGGGGAAGCCCGGGGACCTTCCACGCCACTCACCAGGCCTGCTCTCTCTGATCCAGTCCCTCTCCTGAAGAACTACAGCATTTCAACCCATTGCCCTCCCAAAACTTCGCTTTTCCTCTTCACAGAGATCATGAGAGTCACGAGAGAGGAACCACGCGCTCACCTCCACCTGTAGCTGGCTGCTGCTCACACCCTGGGTCACAGCAGGGCAGGTTCCTCCACTCCTTCCACGTGGGCTAACAAGTCCCCTCCCGCTCTTCTTCCTTCAGGGTCACTAGCTTCTGGACTATCCCTCACTGCTCCTAAGTGTTCAACGTCGTGTCTCCATGGGATCCTTCCCATTCCCACCAGACTCACTGTCATCTCCCATTTTCAAAACAGCCCGTCACCCCACATCCCTCTGCTCTTTCCCATGGTGATGCTCACTTTCCACTGACTTCCTCAGGATCCCATGTCCCTCTAAATCCTCAACACACAGCAGTCTGATTTCTTCTGCCTCCCCCTCCATGTTAAATAAATACACAAAACAGCTCTTGTTGGGTTCCCAGTGACTTTTGTATCCACTCAAACCAGGAGACTCTTTGTAGGTCCTTCTTCTTGGACCTTAAGCTCCACATTCAGCCCTATAAACTCTTTTCTGAAATGCCCACTCCTCTCCTGATTTTGCTCCTACTTCACTTACTCACAGTTAGGGTGCAGAAGCTTCTCTTACAATCCTCCCATCTATTTTCCACATTGAAACCAGAGTTATCCTTGTGGCACTTAAGTGAGATGACATCCTTACCTTTTTTAAAACTCTTAACCAGCTTCCTCTTGCTCTTAGGATCAAAACCCAGGCCCCCAACTTGGCCGAGGAGCCCTCCAAGACACATCCCTGTCTCCTGCAGCCCTGCTCCCTGCTCACTTCCCTCCTGGACCACTGGCCATGCTGCAGTTCATGAGTGAAAAAAAGCACCTACTGTGTGCCAACAACTCTTCTAAACAACAGTCATGCAGCTGTGAGCAAGACAGACAAATGTTCTATCTTAACAGTATTCAGTGGGGCGGGCGGCGGACAAAAAAATTTTTTTAAGTAAACAAAATAAACAAGGCAAGACAGTCCTGCAAGCTATAAAGCAAAGCACAGCTGGCCAAGGGGTTAGAGGAAGCCTGTATGCAAAGGGCTTCATCTCACAGTTCTCAGGTTCAGGAGGAGGCTCTCTGCAGAAATCCATGCAAGAGGAGAGGAACGGCAGACATCTGCAGGTAAACACTGTGAGCAGGAAGAAATGCGAATGCACAAGCGTGGTGGCAGGATCAGCGTGTAGGGGGTCCAAGGGCCCATGGGGAGGTCAGTGAGGCTGGAAGGAGGAAGCGGCTAAGAGGGTAATGAGGACAAAGGTCATACGGGAACTGAGGAGCAGCGCCCAAGGCCCAGAGGTGACTAGAGGGTTTTAGCTGTGGCAGCAGGAAGACAGGGAGCAGGGAGAGCTCTAGGAGTGACAACCGTGGCGTCTTCTGTGTCTCCACAGGCTCCTCCAGCTCAGGTCTGGGGAAGAAACTGCGGTGCACACAAGAGTGACGCAACGAGACCATCTGGGACTTCTTACAACAGGCCAGGTGACAGATGGAGAAGTGCTGGACCAAGAGAGACAAAACATGCGAACACCTGGACTCTAGCTCATTATGTATCCTTGACAAAAGGAAGGAAAAAATGCATAAACTAAGATGTGCTGTCTCACACATTCCTCTGCAGAATCACGGTCTGGACTGCTGTCCTCAATCTCATAACCTTGGGGTGTTATCAGAGAGCCAAAGGTCAGGACTGCAGTCTCTATGTTATACACGATATGTATGTATGCACGTATGTATGTATGTGGGTATGTGTATACATATATCAATCACTTCAGGTCAGTTCCAGTAGGTCAGCACTGCCCTGAGACACTAAGGTTTACCTACATTCAAAGTTACAAGGCCACAAAACACTCTCATCCCACGAAACATTAGTGATTTTTGTGGATGTAACTTCCTGTCGTTAGTTCAGCTCAGTTCAGTTGCTCAGTCGTGTCTTGACTCTTTGCAACCCCATGGACTGCAGCACGCCAGGCTTCCCTGTCCATCACCAACTGCCGGAGCTTACTCAAACTTATGTCCATCACGTCAGTGATGCCTTCCAACCATCTCATCCTCTGTCATCCCCTTCTCCTCCCACCTTTAATCTTTCCCAGCATCAGGGTCTTTTCCAATGAGTCAGTTCTTTGCATCAGGTGGGCAAGGTACTGGAGTTTCAGCTTCAGCATCAGTCCTTCCAATGAATATTCAGGACTAATTTCCTTTAGGATGGACTGGCTGGATCTCCCTGCAGTCCAAGGGACTCTCAAGAGTCTTCAACACCACAGTTCAAAAGTATCAATTCTTCGGCACTCAGCTTTCTTCACAATCCAACTTTCACATCCATACATGACCACTGGAAAAACCATAGCCTTGACTAGATGGACCTTTGTTGGTAAAGTAATGTCTCTGCTTTTTAATATGCTGTCTAGGTTGGTCATAACTTTTCTTCCAAGGAGTAAGTGTCTTTTAATTTCATGGCTGCAATCACCATCTGCAGTGATTTTGGAGCCCAGAAAATAAAGTCTCTCACTGTTTCCCTTGTTTCCCCATCTATTTGCCATGAAGTGATGCAACCGGATGCCATGATCTTAGTTTTCTGAATGCTGAGGTTTAAGACAACTTTTTCACCCTCCTCTTTCACTTTCATCAAGAGGCTCTTTAGTTCTTCTTTGCTTTCTGCCATATCATTAATATGTGGTCAAACGTCATGGCCACAGAATCATCCCTATGCTAAAATAGCCTAGCTTATATCCAATTAAAGTAAGTGCCAAGGGAAATGATTCTTCACATCTACTTTCAGAAATAAATAAAAATGTGATTCTGTATCATTCCCTTTATAGAAGACTCTAAAAAATGCAAACTAGTCTTTGTGACAGAAGGCAAATCAGTGGTTGCCTGGGGACTGGGAGAGGGGCAGGAAGAAGGGATTATCAAGGGTGTTCAGGAAAACTTTTGGAGGCGATGGAGATTTTCATTATCTTGACTGTGGTGATGGTTGCACAGATGTATACACATATTAGCACTGACCAAACTGCCATCTTTAAACATGTGCAGTTTATGGTATGCCAACTATACCTCAATTAAGCTGAGTGAAAAGGTTAAAAAAAAACACATTCACAACAAGAGTTGGACTGGACTCCCATCCCTGATAAGACGGCAGACAAGATACCTGACCACTCTTCTAAGGAAAGCAGTTTTACTCTGCATCCTTAAAATGCCTCAGAGAGCTGACAAAAAAACAAAGAATAATCAAGCCAAAAATTAGCTGCAAGCATGAAGGGATAAACACATCACTGAAGTTTGCTTCCATTCTCCAAGCCTGCAGAACTTGCTAACTTTGAGGTTTGATGTCAAGGCCTCAAGGGCCCAAGGTAAGAATAAAGTTGACAGAAACTCTCCAGCCCCATCCCCAAAGAACCACAAGGAAAGCTGTCTTTCACAAAACTTAGCACACAAGACAATGTTCCAGTGCAAGAGGAGGGAGGGAGGGAGCTCTAAATACTAATTGAAGAAGACATCCATTTTAATTATTAAGAATTAGCTCCAGTGTATAAACCTCCATATACTTTTTAATACTGTGTAACTATTAAATGAAAAACGTTGTTCTACTTGTTATATAAAATGAGACAAAGTAAGAATCTACATTTCTGCTTTCTCATTTGGGCAAAAAATAACTGTAAGTACAAGTAAGAAAGAAACTGCAATGGTTATTTACTGGGGAACTACACAGAAGTGGACAAAAAAAGAAAAGAGACCACAGGCTGTGTACCTTTCTATACTTCCAAGTTTTGTAGTTTCATGAATGTGATATCTCTTCAAAATATAAAATTATCTGAGAATAAACTCAACTAAGTGAAATACACAAAAAGCTTTATGAGTTAAACAACTTACATTAAAAAATTTGTAATATAAATATACGGAAACATGTTTTTGTGCATTAAAGGACAACATACCATAAATGTACTAATACTCTAATAGACTCAGCACAATTCCAAACATGTATTAGAAGACTCAAAATCATAAAGATATCAGTACTTCTGCATAGTCGATGCTGTTTTCAAAAGACGATTTCAAAATTGGACAATCTGATTCTAAAATTTATTTTGACATGCAAATGACCAGGTAGAGTCAAGACATTTATGAAAAGGAAGAATGAGGAGGAGAGATTTGTTGTACCAGCTATCAATACTAAATATGGAACTAAGTGATTTTAAATACTGATGTTTTCTAGTAATTACTCTAATCGTCTCAGAATGATGATTATCCAGACAGTCAACTTAGATACTAAAGATACTTAGGTTATATAACACTTAAGCAAGTTCTAGAACCAAAACAAGTGGAAACAAAGAACTTTTGATTAACTTATAATGTACTGGCACTCATTTAAAAGAGAGCATCACATGAAATCAATGACTCATAATGTATCTATATCTACTCAACATATTCCCCCAAAGAGAGGCCAAAACCTGCAGTCACAAGCTCTCACCACCATGTTATTAATAACAGCATGTGTATTAGTCACTCATTGTGTCCAACTCTTTGCGACTTCATGGCTCCTCTGTCCATGGACTTCTCCAGGCAAGAATTCTGGAGTGGCTTGCCATTCCCTTCTCCAGGGGATCTTCCTGACCCAAGGACTGAACCCACGCCTCCTGCATTGCAGGTTCTTTACCATCTGAGCCATCAGGGAAGCTTCCAGGTGGCACTAGTAGTAAAGAACCCGCCTGTCAATGCAGGTGGAAGTAAGAGACACAGCTTCAATCTTTGGGTTGGGAAGATTCCCCGGAGCGGGGTATGGCAAGCCACTCCAGTATTCTTGCCTGGAGAATGGACAGAGGAGTCTGGTGCACTATGGTCCACAGGATTGTAAAGAGTCAGACACAACTGAAGCAACTTAGCACGCACGCACGCACATGTGAAAAGGTCATCTCTTGAGCTGCTGGAAGAGGGTGTTTGCTATGACCAGTGCGTTCTCTTTGCAAGACTCTGTGAGCCTTTGCCCTGCTTCATTTTGTACTCCAAGGCCAAACTTGGTGCTCTCAGTAGGTAAGTTCATTTCACTGGGTACGTTTGTATCTGCCTTGGCAAACTCCAGGAGATGCACGCTATACACACACCCTACTGTGTGTATATTTACACACAGTGTTTTAAATATCAATGGTGTTTTTATACTGGAAGAATCAATGATATCTTCTTGCCTAGAGGAGTCAAAGATGGCAGCAACCTGGGGACACTTTTGTGGGGAGGGGTGCGGTAGGGGCTCTGGTCCGTTGGCTTTAAAATACAGCTTGAGACTCTCCTACACTTTAAAGAAAAAGGGGCACTGGGAAAGAGGAAAGACTGACCAGGAGAGAGAGAAGAGTCAGAAAGACACCAAGAGCCTCTCCCCTCCACAGGCAAAATTTTCACTGAATTCCTTACATGTGCCCAAAGAGGTAAAATCAAAACACTTCGATATTAACACTTATCAGCCAGGAAATGTCAGAACACATCAGAGAGCAACAGAGTCAACCAGATAGTCTTACCTCGGTGGCGATAAGATAGATCAGCTCTCCCAGGGTTGGTAAAAGGCACTGTTTTAATTTGCTGTTCCTGAAATTTTCCCTGATTAATTCAGTTAAAAGAGTGATTGCCTGAAAAGAAGGGAAAAAAATGTGTATTATTTCATGCATACCTCTCAGTTCTTTACCCTATATGTAACAGGAAAAACATTCCACAAAATTCATCTGACCTTTTTAACAACTGGTCTACAAATGATTTTCAATATATGGACCTTACTCCTAAAGAAAAAATAGGAACTCTCTGGACGATGATGTAAATTAGTTGCTGTTCTTCAGGCACCAAGTCATGTCGGACTCTTCACAACCCCATGGACTGTAGCAGGCCAGCTTCCCTGTCCCTCACCATCTCCTGGAGTTTGCCAAAGCAGATACAAACATACCCAGTAAAATAAACTTACCTACTTATCGCACCAAGTTTGGCCCTGGAGTACAAAATGAAGCAGGGAAAAGGCTCACAGAGTGTTGCAAAGAGAACGCACTCGTTATAGCAAACACCCTCTCCCAACAACACAAGAGACGATCCTAAACATGGATGTCACCAGCCAGTCAATACCAAAATCAGATTGATTATATTCTTTGCAGCCGAAGATGGAGCTCTATACAATCAGCAAAAACAAGACCGAGAGGTGACTGTAGCTCAGATCATGAACCCCTTATTGCAAAATTCAGACTTAAGCTGAAGAACATAGGGAAAACCACGAGTCCATTTAGGTATGACCTAAATCAAATCCCTTTCGATTATACAGCAGAAGTGACAAATAGTTTCAAGGGATTAGATCTGATAGAGTACCTGAAGAACTATGGACAGAGGTTCACGACATTGTACAGGAGGCAGGGATCAAGACCATCCCCAAGAAAAAGAAATGCAAAAATGGCAAAATGGCTGTCTGAGGAGGCCTTACAAATAGCTGAGAAAAGAAGAGAAGCAAAAAGCAAAGGAGAAAGGGAAAGATATTCCCATTTGAATGCAGAGTTCCAAAGAATAGCAAGGAGAGATAAGAAATCCTTCCTCAGTGATCAATGCAAAGAAATAGAGGAAGACAATAGAATGGGAAAGACTCGAGATCTCTTCAAGAAAATCAGAGATACCAAGGGAACATTTCATGCAAAGATGGGCATAGTAAAGGACAGAAACGGGATGGACCTAACAGAAGCAGAAGATATTAAGAAGAGGTGACAAGAAGACACAGAAAAACAATACAAAAAAGATCTTAATGACCCAGATAACCATGATAGTGTGATCACTCACCTAGAGTCAGACATCTTGGAGTGCAAGGTCAAGTGGGCCTTAGGGAGCATCACTACGAACAAAGCTATGGAGATGATGGAATTCCAGCTGAGCTATTTCAAATCCTAAAAGATGACACTGTGAAAGTGCTACACTCAATATGCCAGCAAATTTGGAAAACTCAGCAGTGGCCACAGGACTGAAAAAGGTCAGTTTTCATTTCAATCCCAAAGAAGGGCAATGCCAAAGAACGTTCAAACTACCACACAATTGCACTCATCTCACATGCTAGCAAAGCAATGCTCAAAATCCTTCAAGCTAGGCTTCAACAGTATGTGAACTGAGAAAATCCAGATGTACAAGCTGGATTTACAAAAGGCAGAGGAACCAGAGATCAAATTGCCAACATCCGTTGGATTATCGAAAAAGCAAGAGAATTCCAGAAAAACATCTACTTCTGCTTCACTGACTACACTAAAATCTTTGGCTGTGTGGATCACAACAAACTGTGGAAAATTCTTTAAGAGATGGGAATACCAGACCACCTTATCTGCCTCCTAAGAAAACTGAATGCAGGTCAAGAAGCAACAGTTAGAACTGGACATGGAACAACAGACTGGTTCCAAATTGGGAAAGGAGTATGTCAGGGCTATATATTGTCACCCCGCTTGTTTAACTTATATGCAGAATACACCATGCAAAATGTCAGGCTGGATGAAGCACAAGCTGGAATCAAGATTGCCAGGAGAAATATCAATAACCTCAGATATGCAGATGACACCACACTTATGGCAGAAAGTGAAGAAAAACTAAAGGACCTCTTGATGAAGATGAAAGAGGAGAGTGAAAAAAATGGTTTAAAATTCAACATTCAAAAAACAAAGATCATGGCATCCAGTCCCATCACTTCATGGCAAATAGATGGGGAAACAATGGAAACAGTCACAGACTTTATTTTTGGGGGCTCCAAAATCACTGCAGATGGTGACTGCAGTCATGAAATTAAAAGACACTTGCTGCTTGAAAGAAAAGCTACACCCAACCTAGACAGCATATTAAAAAGCAGAGACATTACTTTGCCTTCAAAGTAATAGTCAAAGGTATGATTTTTCCAGTAGTCATGTATGGATGTGAGACCTGGACAAAAAAGGCTGAGTGTGGAAGAACTGATGCCTTCAAACTGGTATCCTTGACAGTCCCTTGGACACCAAGGATATCAAACCAGTCAATCCTAAAGGAAATCAACTCCGAACATGCATTGGAAGGACTGATGCTGAAGCTGAAGCTCTTATACTTTGGCCACCTGATGTGAAGAACTGACTCATTGGAATAGACCCTGATGCTTGGAAAGACTGAAGGCAGGAAGAGAAGGGGACGACAGAGGCCAAGATGGTTGGATGGAATCACTGATTCAATGGACGTGAGTTTGAGCAAGCTCCAGGAGATGGTGAAGGACAGGGAAGCTGGCATGCTGCAGTCCACTGGGTCGCAAGGAGTCCAACACAGCTGAGTAACTGAACAGAAACAACACCTACAGCATGTATCAGTTACCAAGCACTTTCACTGTATCGATAATCTTCTGCCACGCAACTATGGCTCTGTCTTTAAAGCCAGAAAATCTAGGCTGAGAGAGTGGAAGCAACTTGCCCCACATACCATCCATGCCACTTGGAGGCTTATACTGCATTAAATTCTACATTAAATCCTGCATTCAGTTCTTATACTGCATTAAAATTTTAAGTGATTCCTTCAAAAATATGAGAGGAGCAATATTATAACAACATTTCGGTATAATTCACTTTGAAATTCTGCAGCGTATTTTTTATCAGATCTAGTTAATTTTCTAGGACTCATGCAGAGAAAATCCCATGCTCCATGCCAGAATTTATACCCCAGAACACAAGGTTAATCAAATCACGCTGTGACCACAAACTAGGGCTGAATGGTTTCAGAATGATACATATAGAATGAGATGGGGGGAAAATATGTACGTAAGTAGTATGGAAACAGTGCTCTGAAAAAGTGCGACTCAAAACATGGTGCACAAACAAGATTATTTCTCATGGTGATAAGACCTAGGTTTTTAAGTTGAACATACACCAAAACACTGTGTTGCACACCTAAAACTAATACAATGTTGTATGTCAATTATATCTCACTTTATCATTTAAAAGTTTAAAAACTGAAAGTGAGCAATTTAAAATTTTCAGAACAATGTCACAGTGTAATAATACAACATCCCAGCATGTGATCACTGGTTCTACTTTGTAAACAAGAGTGTGGACAAGTTGGGGTTGGACATCAAGCAGCTGCATGATAGTCATGCACGGGAGGAATACTTGATGTGGGGACAGTTTTGATTTATAACTGACCTACAATGAGCTATATTTTCTTGTTGCTGTTTTTCTGCCGTGCCGTGTGGCTTCCAAGACCTTAGTTCCCCAAACAGGGATTGATCCTGGGGCCACTGCAGTGAAAGCTCTGAGTTGTAACCACTGGACTGCCATGGAATTCCCTCAGTTGTATATATTTAAAGTGTATAATCAGATACATTTGACATACGCACATCCCATGTGAAATCACCACCACAATCAAGACAGCAAAACCCTCAAGTGTTTCCCCAGGTTCCCTTGGTAATCCCTCCATCCCATTACCTTTCTCTTCTCCTACCAATTTACTTTCTGTCATTAGTTTGCATTTCACATATCATGTTTTCTTCTTTTTCTGGCTTCTTTCACTTAGCATAGTGCATTTGAGATTCAGGCATGCTATTTTTATTTATTTATTCATTCATTCAGGCATGTTATTTATTCTATAATGCATTCTTTTTTATTGCTGACTACTCTTCCTCCATATAGACATAACATCTTAGGTAACCCCCACCACTTATTGCCTTACACATGGTGTGTCCCCTATATAAAATGGTTGAGGAGGAAAAAGCAATCATATACAACACATTAGCCTTTGCAGGTCATTTCTATACACAGCGTTTCTTTTCCTTTACCCTGTATTGATCAGCCATTGATCATTCATTAATATTACACTGAACCATCCGAAATTAACAATGCTCAGCCATTTTTTACCCTATGAAAACCACACACTTACCATAAAAGAGTGGATAAAGGCAAGTTTTCTAAAAAGAAAGGAAATGATTTTTTAAAAGGAACCTTGGAATATGAGGAAAGAAGAACATGACAGGCAGGTAAATTCAATAGTTTTTCCTTCTCCTATCAAGTTTTCTAAATTAACTTTGATAGTTGAAGCAAACATTATAAAAATGCTTGATTTGGTTCTAAGTGTATTTCGAGGATATATTTTACTCACTACTGACCAGGGGATTTTTGCATAAACTAATGCCTATGGCCAACAATGTGCTATGTAAGCGAACACTGAAACATCTCTGGTCAATAACGTTAAGGTAATAAAAGACATATCAATATATCTCTGGTCAATAATATGCTAACTATATAAAACAGAGGGAGGTTAAATGGTTGAAAAAGGAGGTAAGTTTTCTATACTTCACTTGAACGGGAGAAATGATGCCACTAGACTGTGATTAAATTATATATGATATAAATATAAGCAATGTTAAAAAAGAAAAACCCAAAGATGATCTAAATAAAAGAAGGTGTATTTTTATGTATGTGTGTGGATATTTTATTTTCTATACAATATGATGTTTTGACATCTTAAACAAACCATTCTGGCTGGGGAGAGAACGACCTTCCTAGGGCCAGCCAATTCTTAGAGGTAGCTAAGGCCCAGGAAAGTGAAAAATGAAAAATGTTAGTCACTCTGTCATGTCCGACTCTTTGCAACCCCATGGACTATAGCCCACCAGGCTCCTCTGTCCGTGGAATTCTCCAGACAAGAATACTGGAGTGGGTAGCCATTCCCTTCTTCAGGGGACCTTCCTGACCCAGGGATCGAACATGGGTCTCCCACATTACAGGCAGATACTTGACAGCGTGAGCCACCAGGGAAGCGTGTCTTCAATATGCCAACCACCAAGCCCAGAACCACACCTCCTCTATCTGGTCCTTATACCTCAGAAGGCAATACTCTTCTGTCTTCATCATCCTAGGCCAGGTACCAGGCAACTCGAGACTGTCATTATTCCATAGGCTGCTGAAAGTATTCAGACCAACCAATTCTAAGCTATTCATCCTGCTCTGCCTTTCCCGTGGAAACCCCAACAAAGGGCACAGCCTACGCACTCCGGTCTTCTGCTTCCTGACCACCTTGGTGTTGTTCCACATGGCTCTGTAAGCCACCTGTCTCGAGGAGCACTAAGCATAATAAACTCTATTTTCCTGAGCCTCTGCTCTTTCTCCTCGTGTGGTCAATCCTGACTGACCATCTCATAAATGAATACAAAAAGGAGATATACTAGGTTCATAGATAGTACAACTCCCAGTGAAGATGTCAATTTCCCCCAAACTGATAGCCTGGTTTACGGAAATTCCTACCAAAATCCTACCAAGACTTTTTTGTAGATATTGACAAGATTATCCCACAATTCATGTGGGAAAACAGAAGTATCAGAATTGCCAAAATGATTTTGAAAAAGGAGAATAAAGTGGTTGAAAACTGTTCTACCTGGTTTCAAGACAGTATACACCTACAGTAATCAAGACTGTGAGACAATGTCAGAGAGACAGACTCTCAGATCAATGAACCTGAACAGAGAATTAAGAACTAGCTCCACACTGGTATGGCTGCCCACTGGCTTTTGACAAATATGCAAAGGTAGTATAAGGGAGGAAAGCCCATCTTTTCAACAAATGTTGCTGGAGCAACTGGCTTTCCACTGGAAAAATAGTAAACCTCAGCCTAAGTCTGACACTTTATACGAAGTAGTAACTCAAAATGGATCATGGACTTGAATGTAAAACAGAAAAACAGAAGTAAAATATATATATACGACATATAAAATATATATATATCATATATATAAATAAAATATATAAATACCATATATACATATATATATATGATAAAGTCTTCAGAATCTAGGTAAAGAGTAGATCTGATACCAAAAGCACAGAGACATTGTACCAGAGAAGCGATACAACTGGCAAATAAGCATATGAAAAGATGTTCAACAGTATTGACAGTTATGGAAATGCAAATTAAAACCACAATGAGCTATCATGACACCTCTTATCAAAAACAGAGTGACAATAGCAATTGCTGCTAAGGATGGGGAGAAACTGGATGGCTGACACCATCTCTGGTGGGAATGCAAAATGGTACAGCCATGCTGGAAAATAGTTTGGCAGTTTCTCAAAAAAAACATAACAAATGAACCACTAAACATGCAGCTGCCACAGGACCTAGAAACTGCACTCATCAGCATTTATCCCAGAGAAATGAGTACTTCCATCCACACAAAACCTGTTGTTCAGTTTTACAGAAGCTTTATTTGTAACTGTCAAAACTGGAAATGATCCAGGTTATCTTTCAACAGGTAAATAAATACAGAATACTATTAAGCAATAAAACGTAACAAAATGTGCACACACGCAACAACCAGAATGAAGAGTCAGAGAATTAGGTTAAACAAAAAAGCCAACTCTGAAAGGTTATATACATCTTCAAAACGAAAGAAGTACAGAAATGAAGAACAGATTAGTCAGTCGCCAGGGGTGGGAAGGAAGAGCATGAGATAGAGGGAAGTGGGTATGGTTATAAAGGGCAATAAGGGTGATCCTTGTGGTGATGAAACTGTTCTGTTCATTAACTATCTCCACGTCGACATTCTGACTGTGATATTGCCTGATAGTTCTCCAAGATGTCACCATCAGGGAAAATTAGATGAAGTACCATTTAGAGCTCTACACTATTTCTTACAACTGCATGTGAATCTACAATTACCCCAAAATAAAATTTTAACTTTTTCAAGTTAACCTCGTTCTAAATTCAAAACCCAGATTCAACTTTCTGTTTCACAAAATTCACAGCAGGGACATAGAGCTCTGCTCCATTTGATCATCCACTGGCCATTTGGTATCAGTAAACATCACAGGAAATTAAAACATTTTAATGCTGCAGACCCTTAAAGATATAAAACTGTCTGAACTGCCTCCAGCATAACAGAAACTGCTTTGGAACTCAATGCCTTGGAGACAGACAAACATCATATGATTTATGCTAGTAAAGTCACAGCAGCCCAATATTTCACTTGCAAAACTTAACTTTGGATACCATTAAACAATGCACAACAAGTAAATTTCCCTGCAATGTTACTGTATAGATTTTCCACTCATTCTGTAAAAATTTCAAGAAACATTAATATTAAAAAGGAAAACTGTAAGAATAACCACATAAATGACAAACACCAAGCAGGAAAAATAACTTTGCTGACTTAAGTATGACACTAAAATATGCCAATACTAAACAGAACAAAAAATGTAAATGAGATTGTTTAGTTCTTCTTCCAACTCAGAAATCCAAGTAATATGTGGATATTGTTCTTAGGCATGTTTCTCCTATAGTGTATAAAAATTTATAGTGTATAAAAATGAAACTAAAATAGATTTTTTTAAATGGGATGGATATTCAGGTATTTTTTGGAAAATCTAAGGAAAATGAGGAGAGTGGAGGGTATCTTACTTCTAGTATTATTATGCTTTAAGGCATATCTACACAATCACTGATTCTATTACCCTAAAAGAAACTATGCTTCTGCAACCATAGGCATGACTGGTTGCTTGATTACTTCAAATAACAATAATTATTTATAATTATAAATAATAATAATAATTATAACAACAACCAAATATAATAATAGGATTGTAATCCTATTTCTTAGGTCTGTATAGTCAAAGCTATGGTTTTTCCAGTAGTCATGTATGTGGTGATAAAACTGTATAAATATGAGAGCTGAACAATAAAAAAAGGCTGAGCACTGAAGAATTGTTGCTTTTGAACTGCGGGGCTAAAGAAGACTCTTGAGAGTCCCTTGGACTGCAAAGAGATCCAACCAGTCAATCCTAAAGGAAATCAGTCCTGAATATTCATCAGAAGGACTGATGCTGAAGCTGAAGTTTCAATACTTTGGCTACCTGATTCAAAGAGCTTGCTCATTGGAAAAGACCCTGAAGTTGGGTAAGATTGACAGCAGGAGGAGAAAGAGAAGACACAGGATGAGATGGTTGGATGGCATCACTGATTCAATGGACATGAGTCTGAGCAAGCTCCAGGAGATGGTGAAGGACAGGGAAGCCTTGCATGCTGTAGTCCATGGGGTTGCAAAGAGTAGGATACAACTGAGCAACCGAACAACAACAAAATCCTATATCTTAAACTACTCTGAAGTCCTAAACTCAAAACTCATTTTACAACAACTCTGACAAGGGAAAGCCAGGCCTCTTTCAGCTTTATCTGAAACTATCAGATTGACATTAGGTCGGCTGTGCTTCAATTTCACATACCCGAACTGAGTCTCTTAGGCAGAGAGACAGAAGATGAAGAAGTTCTGCAGTTATAAAACTAATATTCTGAACTCACACAGAGTTTGCTTGCTCCTGACTCTCAAAATATAGTTTTTAAATGTCCATGTTAACAGGTATACAATTAACAGCTACAAATAGAAATTGAAATAAACTCCAGACCAAAGAGACTCGAGTGTTTTATTAGGCCAAAGGGACGTTTTTAAGCCCTATATAACTGTTCCCAATGGGACATAAAGCAGCAGACATCACAACAACACAACCTTTCAAATTAGATAACTGTTCAGCATTCTTCCCTGTGCAAGTCCCAACCCCTCAAGCAGGAGCATTTCACAACCTCAAAGGAACAGAGAATTCCAATGGATACCACTCTGCCCAACCTTCTTCTTTCTTAGAACACCATTTTCAATGTCCCAAACACAGCTTGCTCACATAAAAGATGAACCTCATAATCCTGTCTTCAATTTTATTTGTATTAAATCTCAGACTCCACCGGGAACTGCATTTCAGATCTGTAGACTTGAAACTTCAAGATCTCATTTTCAAAAGTGTTGGTTTAAAAACTGTGAGAGAGAAAACACACACTAGAAACAGATAAGAGAAGGCTGAAGAGGCAGAAACAGAAAGATGGTAAACTTATTTGAAGAGAAAAAAAAATCTGTTCTGTATCTAATAACTGGAAATACTATTGTAATGTTGCAACACTGTAAGAAGTTCTCCTAGTGACTTCTGGATATCAAAGTGGATATAATCATTAATCTCTAATTCTCTGCATATTATTGATAATTGGGTTGCTGCTGCTAAGTCACTTCAGTCGTGTCCAACTCTGTGCGACCCCAGAGATGGCAGCCCACCAGGCTCCCCCATCCCTGGGATTCTCCAGGCAAGAACACTGGGGTGGGTTGCCATTTCCTTCTCCTATATTTTGCCTATCATTTCCAAATCCCACATGCCCATAAATATCAAGTCAAGCAAACCATTCAATCTTTGATTTGGATGTTCTGACGTAAAAACTTGAGGCCAAAACAACAGCCACAAAACTCTCTTCCCCCTGGAACATACCATGACAAACACCTCATTTTAACAAATACAGAACTGGAGGGTTATCTGCATTCAAATTGGCATCTAACTCCTAAAAGTAAATAATCAGGGAGAAAAAGTCAGTACTGCTATCTTGTCACTACCCTGCCGAGGCCTAAATATAAATAAACAACCTGGAACTGGTGGAATTTTTTATCTTGAAGATTACACACTGTCAGGAAAAGCAAATAAATGCATAAGCAGATTTCTTTAACAGCCATCAAAAAAATTTGGAAGCACTTGGTACACAAACTTTATCAAGTTCCCTGATTTTTTTAATTAGATGTCAACAAATTTCAAAACTGCAAAAGAATGTGTCGCTTTTTGGTCGCCAGTCACCCAATCCCTCTTCCTAACACCACTCAAGTTCCTTTTGAAGAAAACACCTCTCCTGAATTGTGCTTGTCTGTGTGATGCGATGACAAAGCAGGCCCTCCAAACATGGAAACTGTAAGGGCCTGGCTCCTTCAGAAACATCTTCCCTCCTGGTCTGGTTCAATTAAAGCTAAATCAGAAATACAGACACGGATGTAGAAACCACGCCTATGGTTACCAGGGGATCAGGGGTAGGGAAAGTTATAAATTGGGAGACTGGGGTTGACATGTACACACTACTATACATAAAGCAGATAACTAATAAGAAACTATTGTATAGCACAAGAAACTCTACTCAATACTCTGTAATGACCCGTATGGAAAAAGAATCTTTAAAAAAGTGGATATACGTATGTGTATAACTGATTCACTTTGCTATACACCTGAAAACACAACATTGTAAATCAACTATACTTCAATAAAAATTTTTTAAAAATAAACTACATCACTAGAGGATTTCTTTTTGTCCTTTATATCTTATCAGAGAATAAAATTTTGTGTTAATTACAGCAAAATCAGAGGTCTTTAAAAATAAAATAATAAATCAGAGTTTTATTCAAAACTAAAATAAAAAAAAGACGAGGCCACAACCTAAACAGCCAGCAAGGCCCCTTCTCAGAAACCTGAACCTTGAGTGGAGTGTCACAGAATAAACAAATCAGCTGAAGTTTACTAGCACTGGCTCCAAGCAAGACTCCAAGAGGGCCCTGCTCCAAAGGCCCTCTGGAGCTGCCAGGCCCTGACTGCTCTAATCCTTCTCTTGGAGTCTGACCTTGCTCATTTCCCCTAATAAATACCCTCTATGCTCCAGTTAGGCAGTCAGCCTGCAGAGGCAGTAAACAGTACTTGTGCCATGCAGTTCCTCCCCCTTTCTGGACACATGAAAATATTTCCCAGCTCCCCCGAAGTTGGATGGGACCATGTGACTAACACTAACCAATTGGCTGAAAGTAGAAATGATGTGTGTACATGTGTGCGTGCTAAATCGTTTCAGCTGTGTCCGACTCTTTGTGACCCTGTGGACTGTAGCCTGCCAGGATCCTCTTTGTCCATGGAATTCTCTAGGCAAGAGTACTGGAGTGGGTTGCCATGCCCTCCTCCAGGGGATCTTTCCGACCCAGGAATCCACAGGCAATTTCTACTCTGTCCCTGTGTCCCAGGAAATGTGAGCATACCTGCTGGATGGAGATGAACTGCAAGCAGCTGGGGTTCTGAAGTCAGCTGCCCTCAGAGCACCCAGGCCAACAGCAAGAGAGTTCTAAAGCCTCTGAGGTTTTGATGGTTGCTATTACCACAGTATCAGCTAGTCATACCCCAACTAAGACAGAATTCTAATCATCCAATTCAGACAGACCACTTTAGTCATACATAGTAATGACAAAGTTCTAGTACCCTAAAATAATTACTGACAAACAACACAATCAGTAAATTACTGCACCCATATCTTAGGGGAGAAGAAGATCATTTGTGTCGCAGCTAAGACCTGCCATCAACACTTGTATCATGGATCTGACACCAGAGTTGTGAAGCACCAATCACCAGAAAAGCTGTGAATGAGAAGTATACTGATAAATCCTGCCCTGCAGGTTAGGAAATTGGGTGTCAAATTGCCATAAATCTGTAATAAATCTGCAGTTTGAAACCAGATTAATCATTAAAATTCTTTTGCCCGTCTCTGGCAGATGGCAGACAAGATGTCCTAAATATTCCTCCCACTGAAAATAATTTTAAAATGCTAGATAAAATATTTTTTAATGTCTTTATAAACTGCACAGCTGAACTGGCAGCTATGGGAATCTCAAAGACTGAAACTTGGAAAATATGCCAGCAGAGAGAAAACAGGAAAATAAGAAAATAGGTAAGCAGTCAAGATACTTTAACCCTGCAGGCATGTGATGTATCTCTGTGACCTTGAAATGACCTCCTGAAACGGAACAAGTGACAAACTCCAGGGCTTGCCCAGAGTGTGGTATCACTTAGGAGACCATTCACATTAAGTTGGGACCCCAATGATGTATGAGTAAGAAATGAACCAAACTGCAAGAGAGGGCAGAAAGGAATCTTGAGACCTTGGCGCTGAATGAAGCAATGGGGAAAAGTAATCTTCCCTGAGAACCAAACCAGGCCTCGAAAGCAGGTATGCAGGTCACATTGACAATGCTTCTTGCCAGGGAGTCCAGAGATTCAAACATTTGGGAATTTGCTAGCCTGGCCAATTAAAACATGGCCTTTAACGATGGCCTACAATTAATGAGGTCAAAATGCTAGGATTTCGCCAGCATACAGCAAGTGAAAGTTGCTCAGTTGCGTCCAACTCTTTGCGACCCCATGGACTATAGCCCACCAGGTTCCTCTGTCCATTGAATTCTGCAGGCAAGAATACTTTCCCTTCTCGAGGGGATCTTCCCAACCCAGGGATCAAACCCAGGTTTCCCACACTGCAGGTGGATTCTTCACCGTCTGAGCCACCAGGGAAGCCCAAGAATACTGGAGTGGGTAGCCTAACCCTTCTCCAGGGGATCTTCCTGACTCAGGAATCGAACCCAGGCCTCCTTCGTCGCAGGTATTTTCTTTACCAGCTGAGCTACCAGGGAAGCCCATACAGCAGAGCAGTGGCTCTCAAACTTGAGTATGCATCAGAATCACCGAAGAATCTGTAAAAACACAGGATGCTGGGCCGTGCCCTCAGAGTTTCTCACTCCGTAGGCCTGGGGCAAGACCTAAGAATTTGCAGCTCCAACAAGTTGCCAAGCGATGCTAATGGTCTAAACCATGCTTTGAGAATTACTACTGTGGAACTCTAGTGCCTGCACACTGCAATCACCTGTGAACTTTAAAAACGACAGCTTTCTGCATCCAACTCCAGAGATTCTGGTTTAACTGGTCTGGGCTATGGCCTGGACATCAGAATTTTTAAAGCCCCTTGGAATTCTAATATGCCACCCAAGTTGAGAAGCACTGCTGCAGAGGACAGAGTCAGGAAGAGCGCAGGGAACTGGAAATGCTGGAGTGGTTCTACAAAGGGCAAGCTAACCTGCCCAGCCACCTGCTAAACCAGCCCTCCAGGGAGGATCTGAGAAACAACCCCCATTGTGAGGGGGGCCCCAGCACCCCTGGGCAGCCTTGCAGTGGAACCCTCGACAGGTCAGAGTCGACAGTAAGAAACACTGACCACGGAGCTCGGTTCTCTGATCACAGAGCGAACAACGGAATTGAGGGACAGCGAAGACCAATGGCAGCTCTTAACTATGCAAATGCCAGTAAGTCACGGGGCAGTTTGGTGATCAGAGTATTCTGATCCACTAAAATCTAAGACAGTGGTAAACTGACCATCAAATCAGCCTACTAAGCTTGGGCTTCCCAGGTGGCCCAGCAGTTTAAAAAAAACAAAAAAACAAAAAACTGCCTGCCAATGCAGGAGACACAGGAGACACAGGTTTGATCCTTGAGTCAGGAAGATCCCCTGGAAGAGGAAATGGCAACCCCCTCCAGTTTTCTTGCCTGGGAAATCCCTGGTGGGCTACAGTCCATGGGGTTGCAAAAGAGTCAGGCACAACTTAGCAACTAAACAACAAAAACTGACATTTGACATAGAATAAGAACATTTCTAGGCCTACTGGGCAGAGACCTAACAGAGTCCCTGCATCAAGGACTCACAGCCTCTTATCCAGATCCGACAGCCAAGCTGGTTCACAGACCCAGAGCTCCTTGACTAATCTGAAGATCCCCTTGAAAGAGACCCCTACAAACTGGCCACAGGTAAATGATGTCAATCTGTCCCAACACCTTCATTCCGCAGAGGGTCCACAGCCAATGACCATGTGACTGAGCACTGGGGAATGGGAAACACCCAGACTCTCTGAATGTATTAGGTACTGTTTCTGAATGAGGGCCGGTCTCCAGAGACCTAAGCCGCCACTACAGTCCAGGAGTCAGAGTAAGAGCTCATTAAGGGTCGGGGGCTAACATGGAGTCTTAGCCAAATCCACCTTACATTTGTCCCATGATCCCAGGCACCGAGCTCTGGTTACCTTCCCAGCCTGGGAACACAGAGTGACCACAGAAACCAAGTAATTAGTAGGATGCTCACAGCAGATCCCTATTTAGAGTAGGAAGGACCAAAGCAGAACACCTACCCCACCTGTCCACTCAGTGACAGTAAGTCCGAAGCAAATCATGTCCACGGAGAATCGGCGATTAGGGATCACTGCCACAGAAGACATGGAAGGAGCCACGGCAGGGATTTCTACCAACGTGCCCACTGAACTTGCCTGTCGGGCCAGTGCAGAAGCCACATGGATCGTGGAGAGTGACTCCTGGTTTTGCAGATTTAATGAGATGATGATGCCAACTGTAGCTGCAGATTCAGTTTCAGATGTGGCATCTTTACTGAAGCAAACCAACAGAGTTCCTGACACCTAGTATGGCTCTCTTTTTTATTCCAAGCAGTAAAAAAAAATAAAAATAAAAAATCAGAAGTAGTTACTACTTGCTGAATTGCCCCTGTATAGGTCAAGTCACCCATTCTGTCACAATACAGACTCTGACCATCTTGATACTCTGCAGGACACCGGCTGTTCTGTTACACTGAGGACGTGATGCTAACTGGATCTGGTGAGCAGTGCTCTAAATTTGCATGCCAGAGGGTAGGAGATAAAGCCTTCAAAAAGTTCACGGTCTATTAACACTGCTGAAGTTCCCAGGAGCCCTCTCGGAGCATATGATCACGTTCCTTCTAAAGTGAGAGGGAATTTGCTATCCCTGGCACTACCCAAGATTAGGAGGTCCCACAACTAGTGGGCCTGTCTGGATTTAGGGGTGCCAACCCACTTAGTGATCACTGACAAGGCTGCCAGTTTTGAGAGGGGCCCAAGAAAGAATTCTGCAGCAGGTCCAAGCTGGTCTGCTAGATGCAGCACAGACTGTCAGAACTGTCTGTGGCAGAAAAGAACGCTACAAAAAGTCTGTGGCAGAGCCAGAACACAGACCCCTCAGATTTTGGAATAAGGTCTTACCCTACCCTCTGCCAACTGCCAATCTCCATTTGAAAAGCAGCACCTGGCTCCTTTCTGGGCCCTGGCTGAGACTTAACGCCTGTCTCTGGAAGACTATGGTACCTGATCTGGCCACCATGAATCAGAGGCCACCATAAAACTGGTTATGCACAATAGCATTTTAAAACTTAAATAGTATGCATGAGTCCAAGTCACCAAGATTCTTTACTCGCAACTCGCATTCGATAGGCAGGCGGCTCAGACTCCCTGGTATCTGCCGTCACCACTCAGCCGCCTCTCCCTTCCTCAGCCCGCCCCTGTGACTTCCTATGAAGTTTTATGTTTCCTTCTTTCCAGGAGGAAAAGCATAGACAGACCTGGTGCACACATGGGTCTCCACGGCCCGTCAGCACCAGGAGAAAGTAGATGGCCACCTCACTGCAACCCCATCCATAGTGGGCAGGACTTTGTTTATGGTAAATGCACACGCACTGCCTGGAGAGAGACGGATGCAGCGATGCATCTACACCAACCCAGAAGCAGTTGAGCTATCAGGGCTTCCCTGATAGCTCAGTTGGTAACAAATCCACCTGCAATGCAGGAGACCCTGGTTCGATTCCTAGGTTGGAAAGATCCACTGAAGAAGGGACAGGCTACCCACTCCACTATTGTTGGGCTTCCCTTGTGGCTCAGCTAGTAAAGAATCCGTTCGCAATGTGGGAGACCTGGGTTTGATCCCTGGGTTGGGAAGATCCCCTGGAGAAGGGAAAGGCTACCTACCCACTCCAGGCCCGGAAAATTCCATGGACTGTGTAGTTTATGGGCTCTCAAAGAGTTGGACACAACTGAGTGACTTTCAATAGGCTTGCCAGGGGACTAAAAACTTGAAAAGAAAACCACTGTATTAAAAATAAATTTTAAAAAAAGTCTGGAGGAGACAGGTACAGACAGGCTCCTAGAATGGGAACAGAGTGGAGACATTCATGACCCATTCACATAAATGCCC
This sequence comes from Cervus canadensis, assembly GCF_019320065.1. Taxonomy (NCBI): domain Eukaryota; kingdom Metazoa; phylum Chordata; class Mammalia; order Artiodactyla; family Cervidae; genus Cervus; species Cervus canadensis. The sequence continues at coordinate 44,955,386 of NC_057407.1, read as the reverse complement.
GCAAAAGGGCCTTACCAAACAGCTAGAGGATCAGACCTATCCCGGGGACGCCAGGCAGCATCCTTCACCAGCACGGGTCCTCACTCAACAAGGCTGTGTACAAAGAACACGGAGGGAAGGATGGAGGCAGCCCAGGGGCTCAACAACATGGACTTTCGCTCACCAAGACTAACTTGACTACTGCCGTGGTAGAGGGGTCAGCTGCCATGGACAGAGGCCAACTCTGAGCAGTGAGAGAGCTCGGGTCCCTGGAGGGCCCAGCCTGCAAGCCAGCAGCAGACTGATTACACTGGGAACCTCTGATCATGGAGGGGACCACACTGTACCCTCACTGGGAGAGAGGCCCTTGAAGGCAGGGGCCAGTCATTCCCGCCCTGGCACTTGTGCCAACTCCACTATCCATGGTCCTGCCCCTTTCCACCAGTCTCCCAATCGGAGCTCCTTCTGGGTTTCAGGGACCACATCCATCCCAATCCATTTACTTTTTTTTTCCCTCTGGGGCCAAAGTTCAGTTCAGGTGCTCAGCCGTGTCCGACTCTTTGCGACCATGGACTGCAGCACACAAGGCTTCCCTGTCCCAGGAAGCCTGCTGGTGTCCAGGAAAACCCAACTCCCGGAGCTTATTCAAACTCATGTCCACTGAGTCGGTGATGGCATCCAACCATCTCATCCTCTGTCGTCCCCTTCTCCTCCTGCCTTTCAATCTTTCCCAGCATCAGGGTCTTTTCAAATGAGTCAGCTCTTTCCATCAGGTGGTCAAAGTACTGGAGTTTCAGCTTCGGCATCAGTCCTTCCAATGAACACCCAGGACTGATTTCCTTTAGGATTGCTGGTCGGATCTCCTTGCAGTGCAAGGGACTCTCAAGATTCTTCTCCAACACCACAGTTCAAAAGCATCAATTCTTCGATGCTCAGCTTTCTTTATGGTCCAACTCTCACATCCATACATGACTACTGGAAAAACCATAGCTTTGACAAGACGGACCTTTGTTGGCAATGTCTCCGCTTTTTTTTTTATTTTAGATTTTTTTTTCATTTATTTTTATTAGTTGGAGGCTAATTACTTTACAATATTGTAGTGGTTTTTAATATGCTATCTAGGTTGATCATAGCTTTCCTTCCAAGAAGCAAGCATCTTTTAATTTCATGGCTGCAGTCACACTATCTGCAGTGATTCTGGAGTCCAAAAAAATAAAGTCTCTCACTGTTTTCATTGTTTCTGCATCTATTTGCCATGAAATGATGGGACCAGATGCCATGATCTTAGTTTTCTGAATGTTGAGTTTTAAGCCAGCTTTTTCACTCTCCTCTTTCATCAAGAGGCTCTTTAGTTCTTCTTCATTTTCTGCCATGATGGTGGTGTCATCTGCATATGTGAGGTTATTGATATTTCTCCTGAAAATCTTGATTCCAGCTTGTGTTTCATCGAGCCCGACATTTCTCATGATGTACCCTGCATATAAGCTAAATGAGCAGGGTGACAATATACAGCCTTGACGTACTCCTTTCCCAATATGGAACCAGTCTGTTGTTCCATGTCCAGTTCTAACTGTCACTTCCTGACCTGCATACAGATTTCTCAGGAGGCAGGTCAGGTGGTCTGATATTCCCATCTCTTTCAGAATTTTCCACAGTTTGTTGTGATCCACACAGTCAAAGGCTTTGGTGTAGTCAATAAAGCAGAAGTAGATGTTTTTCTGGAACTCTATTGCTTTTTCAATGATCCAATGGATGTTGGCAATTTGATCTCTGGTTCCTCTGCCTTTTCTAAATCCAGCTTTAGGGCCAAAAGGTGAGAACGATTCTATTACCAACCCTGGAAATGACATCATCCATTTTATTCATCACACCTTTGTAAATAAACCATGACTGAATTATCCCAATTTGAGTGAGCCACCAGTTAAGGGTGAGTGAGTGATAGTTACCTTTGAAAACCTTTGCTATCAGGTGAAAAGACAGCCTTCAGAATGGGAGAAAATAATAGCAAATGAAGAAACAGACAAAGGATTAATCTCAAAAATATACAAGCAACTCCTGAAGCTCAATTCCAGAAAAATAAATGACCCAATCAAAAAATGGGCCAAAGAACTAAACAGACATTTCTCCAAAGAAGACATATAGATGGCTAACAAACACATGAAAAGATGCTCAATATCACTCATTATCAGAGAAATGCAAATCAAAACCACAATGAGGTACCATTACACACCAGTCAGGATGGCTGCTATCCAAAAGTCTACAAGCAATAAATGCTGGAGAGGGTGTGGAGAAAAGGGAACCCTCTTACACTGTTGGTGGGAATGCAAACTAGTACAGCCACTATGGAGAACAGTGTGGAGATTTCTTAAAAAACTGGAAATAGAACTGCCATATGACCCAGCAATCCCACTTCTGGGCATACACACTGAGGAAACCAGATCTGAAAGAGACACGTGCACCCCAATGTTCATCGCAGCACTGTTTATAATAGCCAGGACATGGAAGCAACCTAGATGCCCATCAGCAGACGAATGGATAAGGAAGCTGTGGTACATATACACCATGGAATATTACTCAGCCATTAAAAAGAATTCATTTGAATCAGTTCTAATGAGATGGATGAAACTGGAGCCCATTATACAGAGTGAAGTAAGCCAGAAAGATAAAGACCAATACAGTATACTAATGCATATAAATGGAATTTAAAAAGATGGTAACGATAACCCTATACGCAAAACAGAAAAAGAGACACAGATGTACAGAACAGACTTTGGGACTCTGTGGGAGAAGGCGAGGGTGGGATGTTCTGAGAGAACAGCATCAAAACATGTATATTATCAAGCATGAAATAGATCACCAGCCCACATTGGATGTATGAGACAAGTGCTCAGGGCTGGTGCACTGGGAAGACCCAGAGGGATGGGATGGAGAGGGAGGTGGGAGGGGGGGTCAGGATGGGGAACAAATGTAAATTCATGGCTGATTCATGTCAATGTTTGGCAAAAACCACTACAATACTGTAAAGTAATTAGCCTCCAACTAATAAAAATAAATGGAAAAAAGAAATAAGAATCCAATAGAAATTGGAAAAAAAAAAAGAAAAATCTTTGCTTTCTAGTTTTTTATACTGCTTTGTGAAACCAATTAATATAGAAAATGTCAGGGACTTCCCTGGTGGTCCAGCGGCTAAGACTCCATGCTCCCAATGCAGTGGGTCTGGGCTCGATCTCTGGTAGGGAAGTATATCCCACAGGCCGCAACCAAGACCCAGTGCAGCCAAATAAATAATTTTTGAAAAAGTGACAGGTCCACCCCAATAGCTGGATTCATCCTCTCCTCCTTGGAAAAAAAATACCAGAACACCAATTTTGTACACTTAGACAGACCAATGAATAAGTTGTCAGGTTTCACTTTGAGCAACAGCCTTTTAGGCCTTCACAAACTATTGGTTTTATAGTTTTGAGTTAGTTTACTCATTTTTTTTTTTAAAAAAAAAAAAAGGAAAAAAAAACACTATTTGAGTCACCAGGGACACTGGATCTATATGTCATTTCAGCATCAGAGAATCAGCCCCTGAAGCCCACTTTCTTGGTCAAGCAACGATATACATGGATGGCGATGTGGCAGCAGCTGAGGAGGGCGGTGCCAAGCCAACACCTGCAGCCTGCAGAGCCCACCACCGAGACTCCACCCACCATGACCAGAACAGGAATGCTGTCCTAATACACGTCTTTTTACCAGCGTGGGGTATCATCATGACTCCTAGCAATCGTAACAGAAAAAGATGCACACTCCTTCTTTCCGCTCGTCTTCACTTCCCTCTGGTGACCACAAACTAATCCTGACACAGATGGGGGGAGAGGCCACTCCAGGCAGAGGAAACCAAGCCAGATGTATATCACAGGTACAGCCGCACGGTGGCAGGTCCCCTCTTCTGTATCTGATGCAAGCATCTCCTGCGGTGCAATTGGCATATATACATTTGTTGAGGGTTAAATGACTTTTTTTTTCTGGGAACAGCAGAACACAATTATGCATGCTCACTATATAAATGTTTTCCTAAGAAGTTACCATTATCTGATATTAAAATTGAATCTTTTTGATATATAATAATTGAAAAGCTATGGCACAGAGACATAGCTCCAATACTGTAGTTTGGAGCTGGCTATCAGACAGCCAGCTGATAAAGCTGTAGGTAAAGCGTCTACCTACAATGCAGGAGACCCGGGTTCAATCCCTGGGTCGGGAAGATCCCCTGGAGAAGGAAATGGCAACCCACTCCAGTACTCTTGCCTGGAAAATCCCATGGACAGAGGAGCGTGGTAGGTTACAGTTCATGGGGTCGCAAAGAGTCAGACACGACTGAGCAACTTTACTTCATATATAGTTTTATATATATATATATATATATATATATATAAAAGACAAGCTCACATCTACATATATATATAAAACTAGTATTATTTACTTGTTACTATATTCTTATCATCTTTTCAACACTCCTCAGAAATGCAACGGAAGCTCATTTTTAAATTGCATTTTTCTGCTTCAGGGATCAGCTGTGATGAGTTGTATTCTTGGCAATTCTTTCCATCACCAATTCTCTTCCCATGTTTCTTTCATCTAACAGAAAATTAAATGTGATGGTTTGCTAGTTCCCAAGGATTACTAAATTACATCACATTCAAATATATAAGCCTCACAATGGCTGCTCTAAAAATATTAAGCCCAGGTAAAATGAGCATAAAAATTAGTCAGACAGAAAACACAGAAGCTAAAAATCATTCTACAAGATGTCAGGTAAGAAATTAAATGAATTCTATCATTATAAGAAATTAGGAAACACGCCTTTTAAATATGCTTTGATGTGAGATGTTTAATTTGTATGCAGAAGTTGATTCAAATATGCCAATTCCCCAAATGATACGAACTTCAACATCATGGCTTAATACAACAAATCCAGAACATTTCACATCATTCTACACAAAGGCATGAACATGATACAACTCCTGCTTTGTTAATTTCAACACATTTTACCTCTCATGATGTCCGAAAGGTAAGAGAAGCACAAGTTTGTTTAGCAGGGAGGCGCAAGGGTAAATTCACTGAAACTAGTAACGGGGAAGGGTTACACATGATAACCAGCCCCAGCTCGGGGCCTCACACAAGCCAGAAATGGTCACACAGCGTCTGCTGTGAAAGATGGCGTTCTCCAGCCCCACAGCACAGAAACTACCGAGGCGGCCGAAGTGAGGGACACAGCGTCCTGCGGGGCCACTGAATAACTCTGACAAGAAGGGGAACAGACACTCCACAAGGCAGCGGTAGTTTTCTCAGGGAAACACACAGCACCATTTCTACAGATTGCCATCAACAAGAAAATCCTGCTCAAATTCAGGTTTTAGAGAGAAAAAAGTTCACAAAAACATGGCTAATGTATCAAGAGTTCTTCCCACCGGCAATACTTTGTTGAGGGCTCTGCCCTGGGCTGTAACACAAACCCTCACGTACACAGCACTGATCTTAAGGGAGTCCTTACTGTGGGACAGATTCCAATAGCACTTTATCCAAAGGAGACAGAGATCATTCTCCCTGAGATTTCGGTGGAAAATCGATGTCTCTCTGTGCTTCACGTTGCCCTGCCAAGCAGCAAGCATCTTGAGCCAGAACTGAAGTGCACTTTGAGGCGGAGTGGGGCTGGTGTCTTCCTCACTCCGGCTGACCGTCTCAAACCCTTGGTCTTGGCCAAGGACCTGTGGTTCTGAGTCTTGCATCATGACATCATATTGTCATGATGATGACATGAGCTCAGCGCCCTCAGCTACTGACCCCCAGCTCACACTTCTTGTCCGCTGAGACCACGGGCTCCTGGCTCACTGCCTTCCTCTCCACCTGTACTCCTGCCCCCACCTTCAGCCAAGTGGCCATCTCTGTGAAGGACACACCAGAACCCTGACCACACAACAGGCCCTTGAGCTCCTCACTCACTCCCCTGTTCCTCTACCCTGAATCAGCCGCTGACCCACCGTCACACCCGGACCCCTCATGGTATCCCCAACTTCTCCAATTCAAACACTCCCTCACCTCCACTCATAGCTTCTCTCAAGTTTCCTTATCCAAAGCCCTTCACCAATATTTCTTTAAACATCCAAGCCCATGAGCCCACCACCTTCTCACAGTCTTTACATGCTTTCATACATAGATAGGGTTCTGGGGAGAAAGACTTAAAACAGTAAGGCCTCAGGCAAGAGGGCTTGGAAGTGAGCACTCCCTCCCCTCAATACACTCAACTCTTCCCTTGATTAAAACCCAACTGTCCTCCACAGAACATCACACAACCACTAGGCAGACTGCAATGAAGAATTTAAGGTGAAATAAATCAAACTTGGTTTCTATGGAGTCCTCCTTTCTTATCATTCTGAGATGACAGCTCCATATCTTCTCTGCCTTTCTGCAGTGGTGACCTTGATGTACTCCATCATCAGAAACCATCAGATATGAGATCCCTCATTCTCCACCACCAACTCTTACCCCCACTCCATCTACATTTATTAATCCTGTCTTCCTGTGACAGTGAATTGAATCCATTCTCTGCCCTAAGGCAATCAGCCTGTTATCATTCATACTATGTTGCCTGCCCTGCACCTTCTCATAAAGCTAAATAAACCTGATGTTGTGTAAATATAAATAAACATATATCGATTTATGTACATATGTGTGTGTGTGCGCATGTGTATATTACACTGTATTGGGGGGCGGGGGTAGGGGTTGAATTCACCAGTGAACTCATACAAGCCCAGAGCTGTTATGGGTGGAAGGTTTTTTACTAATTTATTCACAGACTCAGGGTTCTCCAAATCTGTGGAGAACTTCTTGATGGAACTTCTTCCATCAGTTCCAGAAAGTTGTGTTATGCGGGCAACTTGACCATTTAAGTCATCACCATTTAAGTAAGCATGAAGCTACTCAGTCCCTTGAATGTTCAGTTTTCTCCCTGCTGTCTTCCTTTCAGTCCTGATATTGTTTATTTGCATTTTCTCTTTATTTTCTCTTGGCTATAAGTTTTAATAATTTTAAGTTAACAAAATATGAACTATTGGTTTTACTGGGTTTTATATAGTTACTTTTCCAGTTCATTGATTTCAGCTCTTACTTTTTATTACTTCCTTTATTTTAACAGAGTTGCATTGAATTTGCTCTTTTCTCTAACTTTCTTAAAATGGAACTTAAAACATTTTTGATTTCCAATATACTGGTTTTCAAACTATAGTCCCAGAACCAGCAACATTAAAAAGTTATCTGGGAACTTACTGAGACACAAATGCTTATGCCCTCCTCCACCTGCTGAATGAGAAATGCTGGAGGTGAGGTCCAACAGTCCACATTTTAACAAACCTTCCCAGTAATTCTGATATGCATGAGGCTTTTCACAGCTAATGTTCGCTATGCAAGCACTTAAAGCTGTGGGTTATCCCCTCTTACTACCATTTTAACAACATCACAAACATCTTGATGTGTTAGGTGTCCTTTATCATTAAGGTTAAATGTTACATAAATCCTCTTGGGAGTTCTTCATTAACACATGAGTTACTGTCGGTGGGAATGCAAATTGGTAGTCACTATGAAGAACAGTATGAAGGTTCCTTAAAAAACTAAAATTAGAGTTACCAGTAAGATCCACTCCTGGGCAAGTACCTGGAGAAAAGTCTAATTTGAGAAGACATACAAAGACAGTGTTCACTGCAGAACTATTTACAATAGTCAAGACATGAAAACAACCTAAATGTCCATCGACAGATGAATGAATAAAGAAAATGCAATAGATTAAATATATATGAAATGGAATCTACTCAGCCATAAAAAAAGAATGAAATAATGTCATTTGCAGCAACATGGATGAATCTAGAGAATATCATACTACGTGAAGTAAGCCAGACAGAGACAAATACGATACCACTTCTGTGTGGAACTTTTAAAAGAAAGATACAAATGAACTCACTTACAAAATAGAAATAGATCCACAGAAATAGAAAACAAACTTAAAACAGTCACCAAAGGGGAAAGGAGCAGGGGATAATTTAGGAATCTGGGACTAGCATATATACACTCCTATAAAAATAGATGAGCAACAATGACCTAGTATACAGCACAGGAAGCTATACTCAATATCTTGTATAAGAGAAAAGAATGTGACAAATAGATCTGTATTATGTGTAACTAAATCACTGCCCTGTACATCTGACACTAGCACAACATTTTAAGCTGACTATACTTCAGTTAAATAAATCATGAAACTGATGAATAAAGAAAACAAACATCAGGTACTTAAAAGTAATTTGCTTAATTTCTAAAAATTTGAGAAATTTTCTAATTTCGTCTTATTAACTTCTAATTTCATCCCATCGCCGTAAGAGAATATATCCTAATTGATTCTAACCCTTTGTTAAGATATGTTTCATGGCTGACAATATGGTCTTAGTGAATATTTAGTGTGCATTTTAAATAAATTTATTTTACATTACTTTGAATTAGTATTCTGTAAATGCAATTAATTCAATTTCATTCATATCATTCAAATCTTCTATCAGTATGTTCTTTTTTTCTTGCTTAAAAAATATTCAATAATAGTAACATATTTGTCTACTTCTCCTTTTAGTTCTGTCAATTTTCTCTTTATTTTAAAGTGCTCATAGTTGGTACATATAAATTCAGGGTTGCTAATATTTCCTAATGCACTGAAGGGGTTTCCCTGGTGGCTCAGTGGTAAAGAATGCACCTCCCACACAGGTCCTTTGTCTCCGTAGGTTAGTTCATTCCTAAGTATTTCATTCTGTTGCAATGGTGAAAGGAATTGTTTCCTTAATTTCTCCTTCTGACTTTTCACTGCTAAGGTATAGGAATGCAAGGGATTTCTGTGCATTAAATTTTATATCCAGAAATTTACAATATTCATTGATTAGCACTAATAATTTTCTGGAAGCATCTTTAGGGTTTTCTATGTAAAGAATCATGTCATCTGCAAACTGTGAGTTTTACTTCTTTTCCAAACTGGATTCCTTTTATTTCTTTTTCTTATCTGATTGCTATGGCTAGAACTTCCAAAACTATGCTGAGTAACAGTGGCGAGAGAGGGCTCCCTTGTCTTGTCCTGATTTTAGAGGAAATGCTTTCAATTTTTCACGATTAAGAATAATGTTTGAAATGGGTTTGTCGTATATGGCCTTTATTATCTTGACATATGCTCCTTCTATGCCTACTTTCTGGAGAAACTTTTTATTATAAATGGGTGTTGAATTTTGCCAAAATCTTTCTCTGCATCTATTGAGGTGACCATGTAGTTTTCATTTTTCACTTTGTTAATATGGTATGTCACACTGATTGATTTGTATATATTGAAGAATCCTTGCATCACTGAGATAAAGCCCACTTGATCATGATATATGATCTTTTTAATGTGTTGTTGGATTCTGTTTTCTAGATTTTGTTGAGGATTTTTATAAGACACTGATGAAAGAAATTAGAGATGACACAAATAGTTGAAGAGATATACCATGTTCTTGGATTGGAAGAATCAATACTGTGAAAATGACTACACTACCCAAAGCAATCAGTAGATTCAATGCAATCCGCATCAAACTACCAATGGTATTTTTCACAGAACTAGAACAAATAATTTCACAATCTGTATGGAAAAACAAAAGACCCCAAATAGCCAAAGCAATCTTGAGAAAGAAGAATGGAGCTGGAGGAATCAACCTTTCTGACTTCAGACTTTACTACAAAGCCACAGTTATTAAGACAGTATGGTACTGGCACAAAGACAGAAATATAGACCAATGGAACAAGAGAGAAAGCCTGGAGATAAATCCACGCACTTATGGTCACCTTACCTTTGACAAAGGAGGCAAAGATACACAATGGAGAAAAGACAATCTCTTCAATAAGTGGTGCTGGGAAAACTGGGCAACTACGTGTAAAGAATAAAATTAGAACACTTCCTAACACCACACACAAAAAAAATAAATTCAAAATGGATTAAAGACCTAAATGTAAGACCAGAAACTATAAAACTTAAGAGAAAAACATACGCAGAACACTCTGACATAAACCACAGCAAGATCCTCTATGACCCACCTCCTAGAGTAATGGAAATAAAAACAAAAATAAACAAATGGGACCTAATTAATCTTAAGAGCTTTTGCACAATTAAGGAAACCATAAGCAAAGTGAAAAGACAGCCTACAGAATGACAGACAAAAATAGCAAATGAAACAACTGACAAAGAACTAATCTACAAAATACACAAGCTCAATACCAGAAAAACAAACAACCCAATCAGAAAATGAGCAGAAAACTTAAAACAGACATTTCTCCAAAGAAGACATATGGATGGCTAATAAACACATGAAAAGACACTCAACATCACTTGTTATTAGAGAAATGCAAATCAAAACTACAATGAGATATCACCTCACACAGGTCAGAATAGCCATCATCAAAAAATCCACAAACAATACATGTTGGAGAGGATGTGGAGAAAAGGGAACCCTCTTACACTGCTGGTGGGAATGTAAATTGATGCAACCACTGTGGAGAACAGTATGGCGGTTCCTTAAAAAATTAGGAATAAAACTACCATAAGACCCAGCAATCCCACTACTAGGCATATACCCTGAGGAAATCATAACTGAAAAAGAAACGTACTCCAACGTTCATTGCAGCACTATTTACAATAGCTAGGACCTAAAAGCAACCTAGATGTCCATCAACAGATGAATGGATAAAGAAGTTGTAGTACATATACACAATGGAATATTACTCAGGTATAAAAAGGAATGCATTTGAGTCAGTTCTAAAGAGGTGGACAAACCTAGAGCCTATTATACAAGGAGCAGTAAGTCAGAAAGAGACAAATATTGTATATTAATGCATATATATGGAGGCTAGAAAGATAGTACTGATGAACCTGTCTACAGGGCAGCAGTGGAGATGCAGACACAGAGAACAGACCTATGGACACAGTGAGGGAGAGAGAAGGTGGGATGATGCGAGAACAGCACTGAAACATATACATTACCAAATGTAAAGTACACAGACAGTGGGAATTTTCTGTGTGACATAGGGAACCCAAAGTTAGTGCTCTGTGACAACCAAGAGGGGTGCGATGGGGAAGGAGGTTTAAGAGGGAGGGGACATACACATATACCTATGGCTGATTCATGCTGATGTAAGGCAGAAACCATCACAATATTGTAAAGTAACTAACCTCCAATTCAAAATTTTTAAAAAAATTTTTTTAAAAAGAAATCTGCCTGCCAATGCAGGAGACACAGGTTCAATCCCTGGGTCAGGAAGATCCTCTGGAGAAGGAAATGGCAACCCACTCCAGTATTTTTGCCAGGAAAATTCCATGGACAGAGGAGCCTGGCAGGCTACAGTCCATGGGGTCTCAAAAGAGTTGGACACAACTTTGCAACTAAAAACAACAAAATGCATTGAAACTTTTATTATAAAACACCTATCTCTAACTCTAGTGTTACTCCCTTAGTATCTGTCTTTTTATTAACATAGCTATGCAGCTTTCTTATTAGTTGTGTTTCCATGGTATATCTTTTTCCATGTTTTTAGTCTACCTTCATATTTAAAGTATGTCTTATGTAAACTTCATATAGCTAGGTTTCTCTTTTTAATCCAGTATGACAACCTGTGCCTTTTAAATGAAGTATCTAGGCCACTGAACTTTAATGTAATTATTAATGTGATGTGGTTTAAGTCTACCATCTTGCTATTCACTTTCTATTTGTCCCATTTTATGTTTCTCCCTTTAATCCTCCTTTCCCAACTTACTTTTGATCGAGTTCAGAATTGCACTGCATTTCTTCTACTGACCAAATTAGCTACAGCTGTTTGTTTCCCTTTTTACTGGATACTCTTGAGATTATGATAGCGTCTGTTAAGTAATCACATTTCACCTTATATCAGCATTACTCTATTTCATATACAATGCAAAAACACATACAATGTGTACATACAACATAATATACACATAAACTATAGAATGAGCTAGAAAAAATGTTTGATGGCATAATTGTTAGAAATTTTCCAAAATTTTCTGAAGTCTCCAGCTAACTTGGAGGCTGTGTGTGTGTGTGACACTCCCTGGAACCCAGCAGAAAGCAGTAGGGTGAGAGGTCAAAGAGGAGCAGAAATTTCCACAATTGCCCAGAGCTGGGGATATAAGAGTTTGGAGGTCAAGTCCTACCAAGTTAGGAGGTGGGACTCAGTTCCTTGACCTGGGAAGACTGCTGGGTTCTACTTGAACTCTGTTCCCTACGGAAACTCGGAGCAACGGCCCGAGGATAAGCCAGTTGAAAATATAGCTCACACAGTCAGCTTCCTTTCTTCAAAGTTGGGCGTCCCCTCCACCTTCTACCTACTTCTGTTTCATATTCTGTCTAGATTCCTTATCATTATTAGCAGAAGCTTCTCATCCATTACCAGAGCCACAACTCCAACCCAGGTTTGATTTTTATGAAAAAGTTTCTCACCTGGGAAGAAGTGTAAATGCATACTCCAAACAGTAATAAAACCCAAAAAACTCTGGTTACAAACTTACATAAAAACTTTAAACTTTTCTAGAGCTAAAGATAAAATCAACAAGCTTCCTTGATATCTCCTTTTCTTATTCTTCCTGCAAATTCCCCTTCCTACTAAAGGTGTAGCTCTTCAAGAGCCTTAGTTCCAACAAACTGCTGCTGGGCAACCTAAGGCCTCAATTTCTATTCTCAGGTTCCACCAGATCTCAAAACTCAATGACAATAACCACCACCCTACCCTGCCTCAGATAGCCTCAAAGTCTTACCATTTCACATTTCAGCTCCCTATTTCTGACTTTTGCAAATTTTTCTTACTTTCCCAGACATCCAACTAAGTATTTTAAAAGTCTTTGTTACATTTTATCCTGTATTTCTAGATTTCTTGTTTTGCTGCTGTGGGAGGATTTCCAAGTAATCTAAGTAGCTAAGTTGTCATAGTTCGAAAAACATATGTTATTTTATAAGTAGAAAAAACAAGTATAATGGACAGTACATGGGAAAAACTCTAGGTAAAAATAATTCCATTTATGTACATGAAATAGGTACATCCCAAAGTGGAACAAGTATCATTTGTTCTTCCAAAAAGTGATATGTTGGAAATGAGGACTGTGGGAAACAAGGACCATGAGAGCTCACCGTGTGCAGTCGTTTCAGTAATGAAAAGCTACAGCATGCAAGGCACCAGGGGAGCAGTGAGACTGTGCAGCGTAACAGAGAACAAGAGCCTAAAGTGGACATGCTACACCACAGCCTTTAAAATAGATGCCAGAACAGCCAACTGTCCGTAAATACAGTTCATCGTGTCCTGCACTTAAGAGTTCCACAAGTATACAATGTTCAGAGAGAACTAAGCTGCATAATGCTTCAAATCACCATATATCTACCACTTACCATAAAATTCAAACCTAAGACCACAGGGAATTCTGCTCTATGTCATGTGGCAGCCTGGATGGGAGGGGAGTTAGGAGGAGAATGGCTACATGTATATATCTGGCTAAGTCCCTCTGCTGTCCACCTCAAGCTATCACAACATTGTTAATTAGCTATACTCCAATACAAAACAAAAAGTTTTAAAAAAAAAAATCTAAAATCAATTCAGTAGAAGGCTGAATAACAGAGGGTCAATATCCTTAAATTAAGAATTCGTAAGATAATGATTATCCTAGCAAAAAAAATGACATAAAAAGTAAAATAAATTTGACAACTGGATGAATTTTCAAACAGTAACAGCAATAATACAGTTGCATACACAATGAACTAAGTGAACTAATCTGTTGAAAACGAGAGAAAAACACAATGGGAATTAGTGACAGTTAATACATTGATTAGCATGCCATGAACTAAAATCACGAGTTCTAATTTAGAAAAAGATCAAAACAGGAGAGTTACAATTCATGTAACTTTTCAAGTTATTTTCTTACTGTCCACTCAACTTGGCAGTGAAGGAGACACTGCAAAGATATCTGGCATCACCTCTTTAACAAATGATCCAAGTAAGTTCAAACACCATGTTTCCTGATACAATGAAATACGAAGTAGCCAACATCATCTATGATACAGTATTTCTAAAAAGAACTTAACTTGAACCCATCAAGTTTCCAGACCTAACTTAGAATTTATAGGAAACATTGGGACTAGAGAATCAAATTTAATGATACCAAGAGAAAGCAAACAGACAAATATGGAACATTGCACAAGGCAACTCACTTGGACTTTTCAAGAACTTAGTGTCATGGGGAAAAAAAATGGGGACAGAAATCCAGAAAAAATACGATCAAAAAGAATCCAACAGAGCATTATAAAGATGTTAATACATCATGAGTGGAAGGCCTTCTAAAAATGCTAGGGTGGTTTAATTTTAGGACTGCCATTGATATAACCTATCTATTAAGAGAGATAGGAATAAAACCGATACAATCACCTCTATAGATGTCACAGAATCAAATTCAACACTCATTCATGTTAAAAAATAGGCTAAAAATCAAGAACTTGGTAGATGCTAATTTAACACGATTTTATGCCAAAGCCAAGTATTAATGAAAACACAGAGCACTGAAAATTCTCTTTCATTGGTGAAAGGATTTTAAGGTTATAAAACTATTTTGGAAAACAGTTTAGATGACCCTGTGAAGTTGAACATACACATATCCTATGACCCAGCAACTCTAACTCCTAGGTTTATCCAATAGAAGGCTCACATAAGTGCATCAAAATGTTTTTACAAGATTTACCTGTAATAGCCAAACATAGCAAACAACCCAAACGTCCATCACCAGTGGTGCAATGGTGTAATGAAAAGGCACGACAGACACCCACAACGAGAATGAATTTCACACACATGACATGTAACAGAAGCCAGAGACCAAAGACCACATGCCATGTGATTCAATTTAAATATAACTGGGTAACACAGTGCAAAGTAATCACAGCATCAGAAGGTATGGCAGGAGTCACCTTTAGAGCAAAGGGAGAGATGAGTGATCAAGATCAGGCCCGAAGGATCTCCTGGCGTGCTGGCAATGTTCTGTTTCTTGAACCAGGGGCAGTTTCCTGGGTTTCCACTTGCAACAATTCACTGGGCATGAAATTTATGTTTTGTGCACATTTCCGTGTATTTGTAACACTTCAGTAAAAAGAGTATTACCATCTTTAATCCAAAAAAAGAACGCACAAAGCAAGCCCTGCGTCTATAATCCCAAAATATGCAACACAAAAGGAAAATACATATAATTATATATCAAATTGGTGACAAGATTATTTGAATTGATCTGAAAACTCAGTTTCTGTCTGTAGAGTGTATCCCAAGGACCAAAAAATAATAATAATAGTAACTTAAATAGCACTTTGTAATTTTATTGTTACTAATAATACAGTTATTATTTTTAAACCATTTATTCTCAACTATTGGTTAAAGAAGGTAAGTGTGTTGATGTCATGAGCAACTAAGGCTTTCAGCTTATAACAAGAGCACTTAAATTTTAAATAGAAAAGTTGTGAATTGGAAGTACGGGTATGAGTGAACTTGTGATTTTTCTCTTTACGAACATTTCCTAGCTAGAAGAAATGACAATCCCAGCATCAGTGACACCCAGACCCAGACTGTGTTCTCTAAGCACTATTGTCAGCTAAAATTAAATAAGGTTTCTTGTAGAACTGACTTCAGAACTAAGACTGACTATTCCCAAGGGTAGTGAAATCTCATTGACAGAAAGCAACTAAGTTATCAGAGAGAGTAGTCAGCTCACACAGAAAGGAGCAAGGAGCAAACCTTAACGGGCTCCTGTTGGACTGAGGTGGAACTCAGTCCAAAAGACTAACACCTACAGAAGACTGAAATGTACAAACATACACATGTAAATCCATAATTTCTTAATACAAAAAAAAAAAATCTCACTGGACAGAATTAAGACTACTAATGCACAACATGTTATTCTGAATATTGGTCTATAAAGGTGGATAATCATTCATCCTGCCTTTGCTAAACACACTGTATTTTTGGATAACCAATTAGCTGAGGTGGGAAAGTTCTACTGTAAGAAAAATTACCAGCTGTATATGAGAAAAGAATTATAGAAAGAGAAAATTATGATTTTTGGAACCCTGAAGGACTAATGCCACTAAGCATTGATCATCGATGGGTGCTAGAAATGTTAGCGTGATGGAAAAGTTCAAAATCATAGCACTGACAACACTTGAAGCTAGTGAGCAGTCACACTATCACTAATATGGAGGTAACCAGACATCATTATATGCATCTTCCTATGAGTCAACAGGAAACACAGAGCACCAACCAGGAAGAATTCCTACCCTTTCTCCATAAAACAACTTGAATCTAAGCAAGTCTACGCATCTAACAAGCAGTTCATGGGAAATATAGGAGAGAGAGGATCACAAAGGATAGAATAAAACCTAATGAAACTCAGCTCTGGTTAAAACAAATGCCAATTTCTCCTTGATAAATAAATGGCACTAAAAAATAATAGGAAAATGTTTGAAATTAAGGGACTCAATAGTCAATGTTCTCTAAATGCAGTACAGGACCTTATTTCAGTCCTGGTTCAATGAAAAAATACAGAATGACATGTGTGAGACATCAAGGAAATCTCAACACCGACTGGTATTAAATATTGGGGAACCACTGTCAATTTTGTTAGCTGTGGTAACAGCATGGTGACTATTTTTTAAAAGCCTTTTCTGTTAGATATATACACTAGAGCATTTATGAGTACAATATGATGTCTAGGATTTTTTTTTTTTTTTTAATACTATAGCGGGGGTTGGGGGTTGGGAATTTCTCTGGCAGTCCAGTGGTTAGGATTCCACACTTTCTGCTGGGGGCTGGAGTTCAAAAAATTCCTGGTCAGGAAACTAAGATCCGGCAAGCAGGACACATAGCACCGCAAAAAAAAAAAAAACACTAACAGGGGGAGGGGGGAGACAGAGGGAGGAGAACAGAGAAAGGGAAAGAGATAAGGAGGGTGAGTGAGAGGGTGAGACAACAGACAGACAACATTCGTAAAATTTCAGTAACTCTCAGACATGATCGCAGTATTTCAGTCTCTCTCCTTTTACGTACATTGAGATTTTCCATAATGAAAATGTTTAATGAAGGGATCAAACTAGAGTATCTGTTAACATTCCTTCCAGTTCTGTATCTTAAGGTTTTATATTCAATTTCCTAAAATATATCCACTGCATGTTTAAGATTTAAATATATGTAACATAATATCATAGTATTTATTTTAAATTATTACACATAAGAACGACAACAAACTCAGGGTGATAATGTGTTGCCTAGGAGGAAAAGTATAAGAAGCTGGCTATATTTTTCTGTAGAAAACATAAGGAAGAATTTAATAAATGCTTCTAAATATATACAAGAGACCACAACTAGCTCTTTTCTGTAGCCAGTAATGGCAGAATAAGATGGAAGGGACTTAAACTGTATCATAAGTAAAATAGATTTTTCTCCATCCATCTCTTCTGTCTCCTTGTAACAAATTATACTGCCACACTTTCCTACCATTCTTGTAATCGTTTATTAAATCTTTTAACATGGACTGAATACCAGATGTACACACGTTACTTGGTTGGCTAGGCACCATGGATTACAGTGATGAATAATGAGGTTCTATAAAAAGACAATGAAATAGTGCCATTAGCAGCAACATGGACAGACAGAGATTATGATACTAAGTGAAGTAACACAGACAAAGAAAGACAAGTATCATATGATATCACTTATACATGGAATCTTTATTTGAAAAAAAAAAAAGATAATACACATCAACCTATAGACAAAACAGAAATAGACCCACAGACGTAGAAAAAAAAACTTATAGCTACCAAAGGGGAAAGGGGAGGAGGATAATTAAGAATTAACATATATATACTACTATATGTAAAATAGATAACAAGGGCCTACTTGTATAGCACAGAAAACCATACTTAGTATTTTGTAATAACTTACAAGGGAAAAGAATCTGAAAAAAGAAGAGATACAGACAGACAGATATACATATAACTGAATCACTTTGCTGGACACTTGAAAGTGACACATTGTAAATCAACTGTACTTCAATTAAAAAAATAAAATTTTAAAAATTAATAAAATAAAATGAGGTCTATGCCTTTAAAATGCCTATAGGATCTTCAACCACGAGTTTTATTGAAACGTACTGGAGAAATCAGGGCATATTTCACACTTGGAATTTTATTGATGATTTACTGAGAAACTACGTATGGACACACAATTGTGCTACAGAAACCTCGTCTCAAGAGTTCTGAACCTAAGGCTCATAGTTGGGCCTCACAGGAATCCTCATCTCCTGAAACGACTGCATTGTTCTCAAAAGGCTGTCATGGCTTCCCTTAATCTAAAATGGTAATAATAGCCAATGGACTGGGACCACATCTCATGCAGCAGAAACCAAAAAAACAGGGAAAAGATGAACAAATTGCCATGTACCTGCCAAGCTTATTTCTTCCTGAAGTTCTAACTTGTGAAACTTTGCTTCCAGTGTTTGAGCGTCCTCTAGTGGTTGTCTCAATTGCTACAGTCAATTGGTCTTAACAGTGGCGTACCTTGCAAAACTTTGTTTCCTGTGTTTGAGTGCCATCTAGTGGTTGTTTCCACTGTTACAGAACTAAAAATTTTGTTGGATTCAATAGACATGAACTTGGGCAAATTTCAGGCGATAGTGAGAGGCAGGGAGGCTTTGCGTGCCACAGTCCACGGGATTTCAAAGAGTCGGACGTGACTCATTGACTGAGCAACACAATACAAAAATCTTGTAAGCAATAACAGAATTTGTAAAAAGATGGCATTATAAAGGAGCACCTGACACAATTTCAAGTTATTTTGAAAATCCCTCATTATCCAACAGAAAACAGTTCCCAACATAGTATATGTTAATTCAAAAGTTTCCTAAATAGCTAAATACACACTATTACTTTTTAAAATTAACATCCAAGAAATGGATGTTAATCCAGACATCTAAGTAATCTAGTTAATGAAACAAAGCTTCATCTAAAAATTGTTGAAATCACAATGAATAGAGCCCAGAAGCCATGTAACTCCACCACATCACCTTCAATAACTGCCAATGTTGAAAATGAGAGGCTGTGCTGAAGTGTGAAGGTCTGCTGAGGTTACTTTATAGCGGCTGCCACATTCCATGAAAAACGCTTAAGTGAATACCCATGAAAGCTGTATGTTCTAAAATTGAGAACATTCTCTGCCATTCCTCACATTTCAGTAATAAAAGAAGTTACCTCAATAACAGGTGCATTTTCCTGGAGCTCACTTGTGTGCGAGGCCAGTAAACCAATCACCCGAGCGACCTTGGCCCTTCTGCAAACAGACAGAAAATGGCTTCTGAAGTGGAGAGTTAGGACCAAGTAAATCAACCCCATTTAGTTACATTACACAGCTGTAAGCGTCACCATGAGAGAAAAGTGGAATGGGTAGGGTGAGCGTACATTCCCCCACGTGTATGGCCCAGAGCAATGCCCCCTTGTGTACACAGGGAGACATGAACACAATGCCCTCTGCAGCCCAACTGCGTGCATGCATGCTCAGTCGCTCAGCCGTGTCTGACTCTTGGTGACCCTATGGACTGTTGCCTGCCAGGCTCCTCTGTCCACAGGATTCTCCAGGCGAGAACACTGGAGTGGGCTGCCATTTCCTCCTCCGGGGACCTTCCCGATGCACAGATCAAACCTGTGTATCTGGCGTCCCCTGCACTGGCAGGTGGATTCTTCACCAAAGAGCTACCTGGAAAGTCCATTTGTAATGGTGACAAAAACTGAAGTTGTGCTTTAATGGTGAAATGCAAAGTAAAAATTTTTCAAAGATCTTTGCCAGAGAGAGGAAAGAAATAGTAATTACCCCTTTCATTATGTGAATGGTTAAATAAACTGTGGTACATCCAGACAATGGAATACCTGGCACTAAAAAGAATGAGCTATCAAGCCATGGAAAGACATGGAGGAACCTTAAATGTGTGTTACTAAGGAAAAAAAGCCAATCGGAAACAACTACATACTTTATGATCCCCACTACATGACCCTCTGGAAAATGCAAAACCATGGAGGCAATAAAAAGGTCAGTGGTTAAATAAAAGTCAGAGGTGTGAACAGGCATAACACAGATTTGCTTATTATCCAATAAATACTGTATGATACCATAACGATGGCAACACATCATTAAACAGTGCCCAAACCCACAGAATGTACAACACTAAGAATGAACTGTACTGTAAAGTACAGAGTTCGGATGATTTTGACATGTCAGTTTAGGATCTTCATTGATAACAAATGTACCGTTCAGGTGGGAGAAACTGATAACTGGAGAGGCAGCACGTATGGGGGAGCAGAGGTATAAGGGAAATCTCTTTACCATGCCCTCAATTTGCAGTAAGCCTAATACTGCTCTAAAAAAGTAAATTCAATAAAAACCAAGAAAGGGTGAATTTTATCTCAATAAAAAAGTAAGGAAGCACAAGAAAATCCAGAGTCAAGAGATACAAAATCCCACATCCATCCTACAGGAGTTTCAGGAGCAGAAAAAGGATGAAAAAGAGATGAAGAAATCAAAAGGATAGAGAAAAGCAAAAGAAAGGCTTTTAAAGCCTTTAAGAGACCGACTGGCAAAGAAAATTTGTAAAAAGATATATCCTAGTAAAATTTTGCAGGCCTGCAATATAAAGAAAAACTCTTTTTTCACTGAAAAACAGAATCCAACTGGTCACATATAAGAGGAAGAAGAAAGGCGGGCTGGGCCCTGAGTCTACCAAAACTGCAGTTAGGACATGAGAGAATGGGAACACACACCAGGGCAGGATGGGTGTGGTCTGAAGGTGCTGGGCGGCCTCAGTCAGCCTGCGGGGCCTGGGCCCCAAAACCACAGCCAGAAAGCTTCAACGAAGGAGTAACTCCACAAGCACAGCCTCTGGGAGACATCCTTCTTAAAAAAATTTTTTTAATTCTGAAAGAAACCTACCAAATGAAATCCAATCCGTTAATAAGTGAAGTAACTCACAAATGGAGAAACTGTATTTAAAAAAAAAACAAACTGACAATAAGCATCTACTTTATTGAAGTATCAAGCTATACCAAAAACTAGAAAACTCATTCCTAGAATATGAATATCAAGGGAACCTAAAACCATCTTGAAAAACAAGAACAAAGTTGAAGTCACATTTTCTGATCTCAAAACTTACTATAAAACTATGGTGATTGAGACACTGCGATACTCACAGAAAGACAGATTTACTGACCCATGAAACAACAGAGAGCCCATAAACAAACCCTCACCATATGTGGTCAACGCGATTATCAACAAGGCTGCCAACACCATTTAATGGGGAGAGGACAGTCCTTTCAAAAAACGGTGCTGGGGAAACTGGGAAATATACACATGCAGAAGAACGAACCTGGGCTTTCCTGCTGGCCCACTGGTAAAGAATCCGCCTGCCAATGCAGATGACATGAGTTCGATCCCTGGTTTCCGGAAGATCCCGCACGCCTCAGGGAAACTAAGCCCATGTACAACTACTGAGCCTGAGCTCTAGAACCCACCAGCTGCAACTACGGAAGCCCTCACACCCTAGAGCCCATGCTCTGCAACAAGAGAAGCCACCGCAATGAGAAGCTAGGCAGTTGCCCCTGCTTGCTGCAACTAGAGAAAAGCCCAGGTGGCAACAACCAAACAAAATGAACGAACCTGGACTCTTGCCTAATACTGTACTAAAAAAAAAACAAAAACAAACAAAACTCAAAATGGATCAGAAACCAATACGTAAGAGCTAAAACTATAAAACTCGTAATTCAGTTCAGTCGCTCAGTCACGTCCAACTCTTTGTGACCCCCTGGACTGGAGCACGCCAGGCTTCCCTGTCCTTCACCATCTCCCGGAGTTTGCTCAAACTCAAGTCCATTTAGTCGGTAATGCCATCCAACCATCTCATCCTCTGTTGTCCCCTTCTCCTCCTGCCTTCAATTTTTATGGTCATGATTTTCAAGCCCTGCATCATAATTTTCTTAGTAAATGAAGACATTCTGACTGGAGTGGAATACAGGTTCTGGTACACTTGCAAATGAGTTTGTGTCTGTGTATGGACCTTTTATATAAAAATCTTTTACATAAGGAAGTGTAGAAACACTCACATTACTGACAGACACTGTACAGGCAGAACAGAAGCCTGTCCTGGAGAAGACCAGAGTCCGGGGCTTGTCTCTGAAACAAGGGGTGACTTTGGGCAGTGGTGACCCCCGAGGCCAGAGGAATTTGAAATGGCGTTTCCCACCAAACATGGGAGGCTGGTAGTCCTGTTCAGACTTAGAAACATTCCAGTAAAGAGTGCAGCATAGAAAAAAACATAAATGTATAAGCTTTATGCATTGTATTTGGCAATGATTTCTTGACTATGACACTAAAATCAGACAACAAAAGAAAAAAATGAAAAACCTGGTTGCATCAAAATTTTTAAATGTATGCATCAAAGAAGACTATCAACAGAACAAAAAGGCAACTCACAGAGTGGGAGAACGCACTTGTTAAGTCAGGTACCTAATACAGGGTTAATATCCACAATACATACAGAACTCCTAAAAACAAACATAAGACAACCAAAAGTGGGCAAAGGACCTGAAAAGACTTCTCTCCAAAGAAGATAAACAAATGACCAATAAGGACATGAAAAGATGCTTGACATTACTAGTTATTAGTGAGATGCAAATCAAAACCACATTGTATGTAACTTCATACCCATTAGAAGAGCTACTACTGAAAAGAAAAGAAAAATGGAAAAAACTAAGGGTTGAAGAGGATGTGGACAAACTAGAACCCTCATGCACTGGTGGTGGGAATGTAAATAGTGCAGACATCATGTAAAATGGTATGACGGTATTCTCAAGACACTGAACAAAACATCAAATAATCCAGCAATTCCACTCCCAGGTATATTACCCAAAAGAACTGAAAGCAGGGACTCAGACAAGTATTTGCACACCAGTGCTCACAGCCACACTCTCTGCAATTGTCAAAGTTAGAAGCAACCCCAGTGTCCATCAACAGATGAAAAGATAAACTATGGCATACACATATGTGGAATATTATTCAGCCCTTAAAAAGGAAGACATTCTGATCCATGCTGCAAGACAGATGAACTTTCAAAGCCTTAAGGTAAGTGAAGTAATGCAGACACCAAAGCACAAATGTATGATCTCACTTCTATTAAGCACCAAGAAGATGGAAATTCATAGAAACAAAAGATAGAGATTATCAGGGGCTGGGAAGAGGAGAGATCAGGATTTAATGGTTACTGGATAAGAGATTCTGTTTGGAACTGAAAAAGTTCTGGAAATTGACGGTGATCACGGCTGCACAATATACATAAGGCCATTGAGTTATAACTTAAAATGGCTAAATGATAAATTTTGTTATGTACAATTTATAATTAATAAAATTTCTTAAATCACAATATTATGTACTATCTGTGAAGTATACCTCCTTAAAGTTGATTGACAAAGGTTATGCTGGGAAAGACTGAGAGCAGGAGGAGAAGGGGGCAACAGAGGATGAGATGACTGGATGGCATTATCGACTCAACAGACAAGAGTTTGAACAAACTCAGGGAGATAGTGAAAGACAAGGAAGCCTGGCATGCTGCAGTTCATCTAGTCATAAGGAGCAGAACGTGACTTGGCAACTGAACATCAAACAGTCAGATTTTACAAATGTTCACTGTTAGGAGTTCTAACAAAAGGGCATTTTTATACAAAGTGACTAGGAATGCAGGCTGATATGTTTGTACACAGCTTTTCGGCAATTTATCAGAAGTCACAAAAATTATCTATTGTTCTCTACCTGTTCATTCTAATTCTACAAATCTGCCCTGAGAGGAAAAAGAAAAAATAGATAGGCACAAAGATTTAAGCACAAAAATGTTCATCAGTGTATTATTTACATTATGATACTATCCAAAACTAGGGGCAGGGTAAATAAAATGATCAAATATTCATAGCCTATAAGAAGAGGCATACCACAAAAAAAATCCTGGGCAAAAAAATTCATGACATGAAAAACATGTTATATAAAGGGAAGAGAAACTTAACAAAATTACACCACATTATTTTTCATTTTGTTTTCCTATATGCAGAACACCACCAAGGAGCAAGCATACCTATTTCAACAGTGATTATCCCCTAGCTGAGTTAAAGACCCTTATCATATGCTGTCAAGGTGATAAGAGCTGGATCAGAAAAAGCCTCACTGGAAGTAGTAGTATTTGAATGGACAACGAGAGAAAAATAAGACTCTGAGCAGAGGGCTCATCTAGCTATCATTTTCCTCAAATTAAAACTGTTTTACAAGTAAGTGAAAGACGCTCAGTTGTGTCTGGCTCTTTGTAACCCCATGGACTCTACAGTCCATGGGATTCTCCAGGCCAGAATACTGGAGTGGGTAGCCTTTCCCTTCTCCAGGAGATCTTTCCAACCCAGGGATCGAACCCAGGTCTCCCACATTGTAGGCGGATGCTTTACCAGCTGAGCCACAAGGGAAGCCCAAGAATACTGGAGTGGGTAGCCTATCCCTTTTCAAGCAGATCTTCCCAACCCAGAGATCCAACTGTGGTCTCTGGCATTACAGGCAGATTCTTGGCCAACTGAGCTATCAAGAAAGCCCATTTCACAAGTAAACGTCAATCTAAAAAACAGAAAAAAACAGTAGTACCTGGAAAGGATTAAGAATGTCTGTTTTTAAAAGTCAGCAGGGGGCACCCCATTCAAAGGTGTAATTTGAGTCTCAGCTGAAGGGTTAGATGATGTTGTTGAGCATACCACAATCTTTGTCAAAGTTCAGTAGGCTCAAAAATGACCTAAAAATCCTATTTTGTAATGCCAGAATTAACCTTGGGAGAGTAATATTAGGAGATGTGTGAGAGTAATTATTCAAGAAAGCATTCTGTGGACACCGTTGCTTCCCCCGTATTTCACCAGCATGGAAGAATTCCTCTCCTACCACTGGCCCATTTTACAAAACGCCTTCACCTTCGTGTTTCCATGTGCTTCTCAACAGTAAACTGAGCTTGACAGCACCAACTACAACTTCCACATCCCCAAAATATACTAAGCACCCACTAAGAGCCAGGCACCGTACAAGATACCTCATACATGGACTTCATTCAATATTTAATTGTAAAGAATTTATACATGTATAACTGAATGACTTTGCCGTATACCTGAAACTAACACAACATTGCAAATCAACTACACTTCAATTTTTTTTTTGAATTGTAATTGTTACCTAAAATCTGTGAACTTGGTACACTATCCTCATTTTACAGATGAGGAAACTGACACTCAACTGTTGTAATAATCTGCCCAGGGGCGGACCTGTAATCCACTCCCACATCTGTCTGAATCGAAAGCACTTTCATCATCCCCCAGAGATTCCCTCAGAAGCTGAGAGTCTCCGAAAGAAATAATCAATCATCTGATCGAGTCTCACTGGTGACCAGAGCACAAAGCCTGCTGAACTTTATCTAATGTGCTTTTCACCAAGCTTGCTGCCTCCATATAAGCAAGTACACATCCTTCCATCAGGAGTTTACAGACCATAATTTCATTAGATTTTGTGAACCACCTTAAGGCAAGATAGAGTGGCAAAGGAAAACACCTTAGTGTAACTAAATTAAAACACAGGGACAAGTGTAAAGCATTTGATTCGGAATGTTCAAGGGCTTCCCTGGTGGCTCAGTGGTAAAGAATCCGCCTGCCGATGCAGGAGACACAGGTTTGATCCCCGATCAGGGAAGATCCCACATACCTCGGAGCAACTGAGCCTGTGCTCTAAAACCTGAGAACCTCAGCTACTGAGCATATGTGCGGCAACTGCTGAAGCCCACACGCCTGCAGCCCATGCTCTGCAACAAGGGAAGCCACTGCAATGAGAAGCCCGCCTGCCACAATGAAGATCCAGCACAGCCAGAAATAAACTAATTAAAATTATTTAAAAAAGAAAATTCTAAACAGTAACCATGAAAAAAGTTTTAGAGTAGTTTATATAATCTTAGAATTGTATTTATAATATTAAGATAAGGATAGCTTAGTTGGTAAAGAATCTGCCTGCAATGCAGGAAACCCTGGTTCAATGCCTGGGTCAGGGAAGATCCACTGAAGAAGGGATAGGCCACCGCCTCCAGTATTCGTGGGCTTCCCTTGTGGCTCAGCTGGTCAAGCATTCGCCTGTAATGCAGGAGACCTGGATTTGATCCCTGGTTGGGAAGATCCCCTGGAGAAGGGAAAGGCTACCCACTCCAGTATTCTGGCCTGTAGAATTCCATAGACTGCATAGTCCATGGGGTACCAAAGAGTCAGACACGACTGAACGACTTTCAACTTCACTTTCATTTTTAAACTTACAGTTGGAATGGTACAGAAAGGACTATGATTCAGAGTTATCATTACTTTAGAATATTTTGTAATAAGTATTTAAGAGTATGTGCTTTTAATAAATGTTTTAACTACTTAATAAAATAAGAATAACTTATTAAAATATAAATGTTACTTACATATCCCAGTTTGGAGCTATTCGCAAATGCTGGATTAGCAACTGGAACTAGAATATAAAAATTAAAATGAATTTCAATCACGAAATGAGACAGCAATTGACCACTAAATTAACAAATTAAACCTATATACAAATGAAATGCAAATTCCACACCAGGGAAGTAATTACTTACAAAGATGCAAAAGCACTGAATATACTGGATAAAAACTAAGAAACAAGTACGTCCAGTTTCTCCAACTCAATTCTATTCTCTAAACATGCCACTGCCCCTCACCCCACAAACATAAGTATCAAATAAGGAACTGTAACACTACTCTGCAAGAAAATGAACTTAAATTTTTTCAAGGTAGTTCCCCAATGAAGGCCCAGAAAGGAAAATGCTCCAGAACACTCTAGCTCCTTTCTGAGGATGATTTCAAAAGCTCTGCCAAATTCCGATGGTTTCATTGATGAGCCAAGAGAGCCCAAGAAATATTATTATCAGAGGAAGAAGGAAAAAGGCTTAGAGACTCAATTCCCCATTCAGTGTCACATCAGAAACCTTGGAATTCACCAGGAAGACCCACAAAAAGAGCCCCTACTCCACATGGGCAGCTCACTCTAGCAGCTGATGAAAAGATCTCTCTCTTATGATTTCACTGATGAAATAAATCTTACAATTACTACAAGTTAACGTAAAATGCAAGCGGAGTGTTACCAAAGAAGCTCTTCAAAGTCAATGTCGATTCAAATGCTTTTAGATCTAAGCGTTAAACAGAGGACAATACTGGCAAACCTGTCATCT
The DNA here is from genome assembly GCF_019320065.1 of Cervus canadensis. Taxonomy (NCBI): domain Eukaryota; kingdom Metazoa; phylum Chordata; class Mammalia; order Artiodactyla; family Cervidae; genus Cervus; species Cervus canadensis. The sequence goes on along the minus strand of NC_057407.1, from coordinate 44,927,950 downwards.
TGATAAATGACTTTTTTCATTTTAATTAAACTGAATTAGTATTTTAGTGCTTGCTTTTCTCTCTATAGAAATAAAAACGTTAAGTGCAGAAGGCAGGCTGCAAGGACGTGAAAGGAGTATTTGCTTCCCAGGATTTAGGAACCCACCAGGGGCGAGTGGAGGAGCCTGGGGGCCACCTCTCTGTGCCCGGCTACCACGCACAGGTAGCAGAGGAGATTCAGCTTGGCTCGCGAGGCCGCTGTACTCTTCTCCATGGAGTCGATCTGCGAGCACACTTGTTGCAGAAAATCATTCCAATCCTGGTCTTCCAGAAATACTAGTTTATCCACTGCAGAAGAAAGAAAATAGTAAAAGTGGGGATTACCTGTAAAAAGATTGCTAAAAATGTTGCAAGAGAAAGTGGAACACAGAATTTCAACAGCTAAAGTGAGGGCAAAGAAAATCCTAACTTTACACTATCAAAACCAAAAAACACTCTAAAGATGTCACTACTTTTAGTTACTCTTCTATAGTCTTCTATTTTTCTACCCATGGAGATGTTTTAAACTATGTCAACGGAAAACTATGCTTAAAAAAATAAGGCAGATGCCTAAATTTAGTAGAATTTTCTTGCAACCAAGAGGATAACAAAATGCAAAGTTAAATAAAACTACTATGAAAAAAACAAGATGGCCTTTGCATAAATAAAGCATCCTAGCCTTAAAATATTGGAAAAGCCAAAATTTCTATAGTTGTTATGAAGTCCCAGTGAAATGTCTAGTAAATGTAACTAGGTTAATACAGAGCTGAAACCATCTGGGAGTGCCACCTCCAAATGCCTACAAACAAAAGGCAAAAACTGGAAAATGAAATGCTAGCTATAATTAACGTAATTTCACCTAATCTCTATATTTAAACAAAATAAGCTTTAACAATAATTTCTTAAAGTAATTCAAACTAAAGTGGAAAAGGGAAGGAATATTTCAAGATAAACGCCTCTTAGTTTTCATAAATTGTGCTTCTACTTGGAATACTTAAAACGTGAACATATTTCATTTTACATTTACTTTGATTTCAATTTTTAGATTCTACTCCAGCTATGACGAAGAATCTTTCCAGGTCTAGTTTAAAATATAATTTATCAAACAAAATACGTCAAAATTCAAGGTCTTAAAAATATTCTTACACTCACCCTAAATAAGACTTTCCATTAGGAAAAAAGAAAAGTAACAATCACCCTTCAAGTCTCTCCAGGCCTACATCATCCCCACAAAAATGAGCCATCTGACTCCAATCTCAACTGCCCCACTCCCTCAGGGAGAAATCTCAATTCTTCCTTATGGTTTCCAACTCTCTATACCCACAACAGCACGATCAGTGTTGGAAATTCAACTGGCTTTTAAGGTCCAGGGCAAGAGAAGGGCCCACATGCACAACAGGAAAACCCACCCAGCTTCACAGAAACTTTCCTGCTCAGGAGAGTATGTGGCAGCCTGGACCCAGCTGAGTGAGGCAAAGGCTGGCACCAGAGGATTCTAGGGGGTTTATACAACAACGCCTCAAGAAAACAGCCAGCTGGCAGGAAAATAAAAATTTAGCTATTCATAAATAAAATATTCCATTTACAATTACATTTTATATTTGTATTTGTCTGCCATGAATCTATGTGTTTGATAAGCCCTTAAGGATCCTACCTGAATGTGCTGGTAGATGCAATATTTTGGGATCATATTTAATTGGTGGTTGTTTCATTATCTGTGGTTAAAGAAAAACACTTTTGAGATGGGTATCTGTCTCCTGATGTATCTCCTATTAAGTTCCGTTCAGTCACTCAGTCGTATCCAACCTTTTGCGACCCCATGGACTGCAGCACGCCAGGCTTCCCTGTCCATCACCAACTCCCAGAGCTCACTCAAACTCATGTCCATCGAGTCGGTGACGCCATTACAAATCAATGAGGACAGAGAAGAATACCGTAAAATGCAACACCAAAAAGAACAAGCATTCAACAGAGCCCTTTCAGATTAGTACACAAACACGAGTGATAAGGCATAAGATAAAACCATTTCAGTTGATGTCTGCAATAAAATAAAACTTCATGGAAAAGAGTAAGTCACCCTATCTTGGCTTACTCTTAAGCTAATTTACTTCTAGGTTAGAAATTTAGTTATTCAATAAATATATATTGGCTACCTGTCAAGGCAAAGCACTGTGCTAAGGGCAAAGGGGGAGAGAAACACATAAAAGACATGATCCAACTGCAGAGAGCTGACATTCTGGTTGGAAAGATACGACAAACATCTGTTAAACAACAGAAAAAAACATGAAATATTAGAATGCAAAAATGGCAGAACACAATTACAGACTTCAGAGAAATGTTTCTAAGAAACTAGAGAATCAATAAGGACTAGGTTTGATGCGGTCAGGATTTACAGAAGAGCAGCAAGGTGGGCTGAGGTCTTGAACAGAAGACCATGTAGTTTTCTCAAGCAAAATGAAGACTACATGTAGCAGTTGGATCCATGAGTTTGGGTTAGCTGGGGGACTTAATTGTGACACTTTTAATTTAAAAATTCAACCCTCGTTTCTATGTCTGACTTTTCCAACAACTTCCTAGGGAGCATTTTTAAAACTTTCGCTGGTAGTATTCTCACCAAAAAATGGCTAATGTCATTTCTAATCATGAGAAATGCTTAGGCAAACCCAAACTGAGGGACATTCTATAAAATACCTACCCAGTACTGTACTCTTCAAAGTATCAAGATCGTAAGTCGCTAGGTCGTATCCGACTCTTGGAGGCCCCATGGACTGCAGCCCACCAGGCTCCTCCATCCATGGAATTTTCCAGGAAAAGAGTACTGGAGTGGGTTGCCATTTCCTTCTCCAGCGGATCTTCCTGACCCAGGGATCGAACCCAGATCTCCCACATTGCAGGCAGACGCTTTACCGTCTGAGCCACCAGAGAAGCCCAAGATCATAAGAGATAAAGGAAGAGTAAGAAATTACCACAAGACCATGGAGTACAAGGACCGACTGGAGGCAAAAGAACCAACTGTAACATGGGATCCTGGCACAGAATAGGGACACCGGTGGTACAGGTGATAGAATTCGAGCAAGTTCAGCGGTTACTAGCACTGTACCAATGCCAGTCCCCTAGCTCTACTAACCATGCTATGTTCCTGCACAATATTAATGCCAAGAGAAGCTGCATGCAAGCTCCCCGCCTCTCGCCACCACCTGCCCTGCCATCCTGCCCCGCTACGAGAGATATGTCTCTCTGTGATCAGCCCCCCACCCCAATCTGGGGAGCGCTGCTCACTGACACGTGCCTTCACCACACCCCAGCAGGGAGAATGTCTGCAGTCGTTCACCTAGGTAAGTATTGGCAGGTGGCAAGAAAGAAAGAAAAGCAGACAACCACAAGAATCAGGGGAGAAGATAAGACTGGGGAATGAAAACGTCACCCAGACTCCAGCCCCAGGGTGGTAGGGTGTCTTTGCGGTCTTTCCACACCTTCGGATTGTCAATGATTGGGGTGATGACGAGGTCTGAGTCGGTGTAGATAAGCTCTCTCATCCGGGACTCCAGATCCTGCTGACTCACGTGGCCACTTGCAGTCTGGAACAGTAACAAGAATTAGACCGTTTCCGTGACTGTGTGCTCAGCCGCTTCAGTCGTGTCCGACTCTTTGCAACCCTATGCACTGTGCCCTGCCAGGTTCCTCTGTCCACGGGGTTTCCCAGACAAGAACACTGGAGTGGGCTGCTGTGCCCTCCCCCCCTCCAAGCAATCTTCCCAACCCAAGGACTGAACCCTCCTCCCTTGCTTCTCCTGCACCGGCAAGCAGACTCCTTCCCACCAGTGCCACCTGGAAGCCTCATGTTTCTGTGACTAGTGAAGAGCTTTAAGTGGCGGAGTCAGTAACAGGCTAAGTAGACGCCACTGAAAAAGGTCACTTTTATCAATGGACCACCACTGCTCTTCAAAACACTTCCACAGACAGTCTCATCCGATCTTCACAATAACCCTGTATCTACTGTATTATTATTCCTGTTTTATAGGTGAAAAAAACAAAGCTCAGAGGAAGTAGCTGACTTGATTGTGTTCACCACAAAGGTTGGTTAGAACTACGAAACAGATATTCTATAGTCTGATGTGCTCAACTATGAAGAGGCAAACTGATCTTACAATTATCAGCATGTTTTTTATCTTTCATCCACCAAAAATTAATCTGTTTATTTCCGCTTTACCAAATAGTCAATATAAAGCTTAAATTACAAAAAAAAAAAAAAAAGCTTAAATTACAGTGTAAAAAAATTCCAGGCTGAAGTATTAAATGCCTATATCTTTATAAATCCCAAAGTGGAATTGATACATAATGAAAACAAATAACTAAAGGTTCCCCTTCAGTTATTCGAGATGCTTCTTTGTGCTTTTCTTAAATTCAATTTTTATTCCTAGTGCTGCACCTTAAGTATTTCACATCAGAAAAAAAAATTGGATTTATGCATTAAGAATATCCATTGAAACTCTGACAAACAAACTGATAACCAGAAAATCAAATCAGTAAAGTGAAAAATAAGTAGAAAAAGAAACTATTCAAAACTAAGGTAGAGGACAGAATAATCAGCTAATAAAGTTCCTGGAAACCACAACCACCACTTTGCAACTTAGAAGACAGGATATTAGAGACATGAAGAATTAGGAGGAACTTTTGTAAAAAGTGTAAAAATTTAAGAACACAGACTTTCAAAACTGAAAAACTCAAAAGCCAAGGTGAAATCGACTGAAAAACTTTTAAAATAATCTAAGAATTAGTAAAGTAGACCAATTAGAAAACTATATATGTAAAAATTAATTTCATATATATACAGTGAATGTATGTACAAAAAAAAGGTTATAAAAATACCATATATCATTGACTGTAGCAAAAAACAAACAAAAAACCGTTAAATGCTCAGGAATAACTTAACCAAAAAGTACAGTGAGGTCTTACTTATTAAAGGAAAAAAACTTTTATAAAATTATGTTCCTTTGTTTAAAAATAAACATACATGTATGGAACCAAAAGTAGTTATATCAAAATGTAATCAGTGGTTACTCTAGGTAGTCATTAAATTACAAGCACTTTTTTCTTCTCTTTGTCCTCTTCTACAGTTTCCAAGTTTTCTAAAATTTTTGTAATTGAATAAAAAGCATCAGGTATCATTTAAAGAATTATAAAATCTAAGCTCCCTCATAGTAATTCTATAATTAGTGCTTGAATATTCTCAATAAGATGATTACATACACTCCTCTACAATAAACTTCTTTGGCAAAACAAATTCAACATTTATCACATTTTAGAAGGCATCTTTTTACTTTTATACTGATTCCATATCTCACATCTAACAAAACATGTATTAGCACAGGGAGATTTTTATTATAACCTTTTACCATTTCATTTCAATGCAAAATTAAGTTTCACATGGTTCAAATGCATTTCACATTACATAAAAATTATGGTAAGAATTAAAAGCAATTATATCTGCCAAGCAAAAAGTACAATAAAAGATAACATGGAAAAATATTTAATTCAAAATATTTCTGCATTCAAAACAACCTATGATTGAAAGAAACTAAAGAAGGTCTAAATAGAAAAGAAACTAAAGAAGGTCTTAGACTAAAGAAGGTCTAAGTAGAAAGAGATCCCATGTCCGTGGAAGCAAACTTTATACTGCTAACATGGCAATACTCCTCAAATTGACCTAGATATGCAACCTAATTGTTCTCACAATCCCAGATGGCTTCTTTTCAAAACCTGGTGAACTGATCCTAAAATTCCGATGGAAATTTAAGAGACCCAGAATAGACAAAAAAAAAAAAACAAAAAAACCTTGAGAAAGAACGAAGTCAAGAATCATACTTCCTAATTTCAAAACTTACTAAAAAGCCACAGTGCCCAAGACACTGTGCTACCAGCATGAGGCAAGAGTCAGTCAGTGGAGTAGAACTGAGAGTCCAGAAACAAGCCTTTAAGTTAATTAATACTCAACAGGGCTTCCCTGATAGGTCAGCTGCTAAAGAATCCTCCTGCAATGCAGGAGACTCCGGTTCAATTCCTGGGTCAGGAAGGTCCCCTGGAGAAGGGATAGGCTACCCACTCCAGTATTCTTGGGCTTTCCTGGTTCTATTCCTGGGTCAAGAAGTTCCCCTGGAGAAGGGAATGGCTACCCACTCCAGTATTCTTGCCTGGAGAATTCCATGGACAGAGGAGCATGATGGGCTGCAGCCCATGGGGTTGGAAAGAGTTGGATATGACTGAGTGACCAAGCACAATATTCAACAAGAATTCCAAGACGTTTAAATGGGGAAGGAAGAGCCTTCTAAACAAATGGTGCTGAGGCAACTGGATATCCACATGTAAACCAAAGAAGTTGGATGGACCTCCTTGCCTCATGCCATATACAAAAACTAACTCAAAATGGATTGCAAAAAAAAAAAAAAGGATTGCAGACCAACATGTAAGAGCTAAACATAGAAATAAACCTTCATGACCTGAGAGTTGGCAACTGTTTCTCAGTTATGACACCAAGAGTACAGGCAACAACAAACACAAAAAAGATAATTTGGTCTACATCAAAATTAAAAACATCTGTGGTTCAAAGGACACCATCAAGAAAGTGAAAGAACAATTCACAGAATTGGAGAAAAAGTTTATAATCATATATCTAAAATATATAAAGAATTCCTACAACTCAATAATGGACAAAAAGATGACATAGACATTATTCCAAAGAAGATATAAATTCCCAATAAGCACTCAAACAGATACTCAGTATTATTAGCCAACAAAGAAACAAAATCAAAACTACAGTGAGATATAATTTGATACCCACTAGAGTGGCAATAATAAAAGAGACAATTGCAGCACTGTTTCACAATAGCCAAAAGGTTGAAGCAACCCAAGTGTTTATCAAAAGATGAATGAATAAATTGGTACAAACACACAATGGAATATTTTTCAGCCTGAAAAAGGAATGAAATTTTGATACATGCTATAAGATAGATGGACCATGAAGACATTATGCTAAGTAAAATAGACCAGATACTAAAGGACAAATATTGTGATTCCACTTACGTTAGATTACTAGGCAAATTCACAGAGGCAGAAAGTAGAATAGTGGTTGTCAGGGTCTGGGAGAATGTGGGGAATGCATAGTACTGCCGGTTACGTAACAATGTGACTGTATCAACACTACACGCCACTGAACTCACCCTAAAAAATGGTTAAAATGGTAAATTTTATGTAATGTATATTTTACCACAATTTTAAAATCTACTGACTGGCAAACAGTAACAAGTTTTGGTAAGTATGTGAAAACCGGAACCCTCACACACTGAGAGGGTGAATGCTGAGAATGTAAAATGGTGCAGCTGCTTTGGAAAACGATTCTGCAGTTCTTTGAAAGGTTAAAAAGAGTTACCATATGATGTAGCACAGAATAGATACCCACACAAAAACGTACACAACCGTTCACAGCCGCATCACTCAGGAGAGCCAAAAGAAGAAAACCACCCAAGTGTCCACAGGCTGATGAATGGAAACATAAAATGTGGTATACAACAGAATATTATCGGGCAATAACAAGGAATACAGTATTGATACAGGCTACAACTTGGATGACTTTTTTGTGTGTGTGGTGTATATATATATATTTTTTCCATTTATTTTTATTAGTTGGAGGCTAATTACTTTACAATATTGTAGTGGTTTTTGCCATACATTGACATGAATCAGCCATGGATATACATGTATTCCCCATCCCGATCCCCCCTCCCACCTCCCTCTCCCTCTGGGTCTTCCCAGGGCACCAGCCCCGAACACTTGTCTCATGCATCCAACCTGGGCTGGTGATCTGTTTCACCCTTGATAATAAAAAACATTAAAGTAAAAAAAGACAGTCACAAAGGATCCCATATTGTACGATCCATTTAAAGGAAATATCCAGGACAGGCATATTTATAAAGGTAGAAAGCAGATTAGTGGTTGCCTAGAGCAAAATGTTAGAGAAATGAAGAAAACAGGAGTGACTGCTAGTGGGTACACAGGGCTTCTCGTGGGATGATTAGATTAACTGTGGTGATGACTGCATAACTCTGGGTATGCTAAAAGCCTCTGAATTATATACTTTAAATGGGTGAATTGCATGGTGTGTTAATTACATCTCAATAAAGCTGCTATCAAGAAAACACCTTTGAAGCACCTCTCTCTTAAGAGTATTTACTAGAAAAACCAGTGATAATCAAGGAAGATAACTTAATTGTAAATCTTACAATTACAAACATAGTTCACAGATTAACTTGCAATTATTCTTGTGAGTCTCTGTTATCTTGCATAAGAAAAAAAATTAAAAATTCTATCTTTGCTTACTTTGGTCAAGGGAGACGTCTTCTGTGGTGAATTCTGAGTCACAGCATCACCAGGACTTAACGCCATTGCAGTGCTGGTTCTTGGAGTAGGACGAGAACTGAAAAACGCACACCAGTTAACGTTATTCAAGGGGCTTCCCAGGCGGCACTAGTGGTGAAGAATCCGCCTGCCAATGCAAGAGACACAAGAGACCCTGGTTTGATCCCTGGGTAGGGAAGATCCCCTGGAGTAGGAAATGGCAAGCTGCTCTAGTATTCTTGCCTGGGAAATACCAAGGACAGAGGAGCCTGGCGGGCTACAGTTCATGGGGACACAAAGAGGCAGATATGACTGATCAGCTGGGCACGGCATGGCATGCTATATACAGTATTTTGTTTTAACCAGAAGCTTAAAAATATTATTTTTTTAATATCTGCTGATCTAGGCAGGGCTTACATTAATAAAGTAGCTCAGATATTCTACAAAGCATGGAAAATGTTTATAACTTTATTTCATAAAATGTTTGAACTGGCAAATTACTTTGGTACCTACTTAAGTAACAAGTTATAATCCTCATCTGTTTTTAATGATTCCTCCCATACTTATCAATGGATGCCATACTCTGGGGGCCACTCCATTACATCCGGGTCTCTGAGTTTGAGTTTTTGGCATTTTATGAAATTCTTCCATTTAAATCATTATGGTCTTTTTGTGATGAATTCCTTCAAATTTCCAAATATCACCTCTCCTCCACTTACCTGCCTTTGTATTCATTCATTAAACAAGCACTTACTTAGATCACAAAATTTACCAGAGATTGTACAAATTTTTTTAACTGAATTTAAATGCCTAAGATGTATAGACAAACTTAACATACTTTATATTTAAATATGGGTAAAACAAATCAGGAAATTTTAGTTTATTATTATAACTCCTATGTCATGAAATTAAACTATGAGGCTGAACCTATAAATGAACTATAACACTTAATATTTACACATTATTAAAATTTTAAATACACTGGCCTAATCACTTTAAATACCATTCTGATTTTATTATTTCGATGATTGCAAATATTGTTTAAGCCTCCCAGATAAAACTATATTTAAAGAAAAACACAACCTGTTCTTTCCTATAAATCTCTGTCAAATAAAGGAGCCCGACTTCTGAAATTTTAAATTCAATTTTACTTGCAGTAGAAGTACAAAATAAAGAAGTTTTAACCCTTATACATAGAAAAGTTAAAATGGTTTGGTTAAAATTTTTAAAAATACAAAGGGAAGTCTACATTCCACTGGCCAGCACTGAACAGTAACTTGCAAGGAGAGCAAAATGGGAACGTGGCATTTACCGCTGTCCTTTATTTCTGTGCAACATGGTTTGCCACCAGGACAAGACACTTTAAGAAGACTTAGCTTTCATCTCCCATAGACTCCTTACCAGTCTGTTATTTTACGTACCTTAGAAGAAACATGGACTCATTCAATTGACCCCCAAGGGCACTCTTAGGCCGCAACTCAGAAGGATTTTCTGTGGCAGGAAGGTAAAACAATATCCATAAGTGAACAAAAATATGAGCAGGGCATGATGTAGACAGAGATTTGAAGAGAAAGATAAACAAATTAGGGACTGCCAGAAACAGTGTTCGGAGCAGCAGGAACATGGTCAAATGAAAGCTCACCTAGCCTGAAGGAGTGACTGAGTCGCTGCCCACTCTTCTCCCCCTTTGCCTGTCCACCTTGAGGGCTCTTCAGAAGCTCCGTGGCATCTTGGGACCCAGAATATTCCATGTTTCTGCTGTTTAACAAGAGAAACTCAACTCAGTCAAGCTTACTACTGAGCTTTCTATAGTTTTCTGTGTCAAACAAGAGGCTGGCAAAGATATTTAAGTTGCACAGGACATTTGGCCAAACTATGGAATTAGAAAGGTAGTATTTTTCATTGAGTAACTAAAATGAGCACTTACTGTGTGCAAGGCACTGTGCTAAGGAGCCTATAAAATTTATCCCTGAAAAATAAATAGCAGCGGGCCAACAGGAGAAGTAAACCAGCACTCGAAGTATCAGTGAGCAGTAGTGAGCTTCCCTTTTATTTCCGCCCTTCCAGTGTTGCGAGCCCTGGGCTCAAAGGAGCCCCACAAGAAGTCCTCTACCTCTGTTCCAAGGAACAGGAAAGGGAACCCCTAGGGGTCAGAGCAGGGGAAATACCCGAGTTTTTTGTTTGGTTTTTGGTTTTTCTTATTCCCTTTTGTCCTGCCCCAGCCTCCAGGTAATCTTGCAGCAGACACTTCTGGCCCACACCTAAAATCCTGCGGGAGGAACATCCTCTTCTCTAACCAGAGAGCTATGATCCCAAGAAGGTGAGACAAATCTCTCTGTTCTCTTATTTTTCCTCTCTCATCATCCTCCTGTCACTTGGTCCCAAACACATCCATCAAGACATAAAAATATACACCATGAGTAAGGGTGGTTCACAATGGGAAGGCAAGGTTGCCTCAATATTTGAAAACCAATTTATATAAGAGTCCATAAAGAGAATCTAAAGGAGAGAAACCACATGATCGTATCTACTGATACAAAAAGGCATTTGATGTTTCCAACTGCAAAGGGGAAGTTACAAAACCCTCCAGCTCATGTGTGTGTGGGTGTGTGTGTGGGTGTGTATGCATGCTCTGTTGTACCCAACTCTTGCAACCCTGAGGTCTGTAGCCCACCAGGCTCCTCTGTCCATGGGGATTCTCCAGCCAAGAATACTGGAGTGGGTTGCTATTTTCCTTCTCCAAGGGATCTTCCTGATTCAGGGATTGAACCCGTGGCTCTTGCATCTTCTGCACTGGCAGGCAGGTTCTTTACCACTAGAGCCGCCAGGGAAGCCCATCGTACTTAATGCAGAAAGGCTGAATGCATTCTAAAATCAGAAACCAGGCAATGGCGTTCATTCTCATCACCCCACATTCACTCAGTTCAGTTGCTCAGTCGTGTCCCACTCTTTCATTACCTCATTCATTACCATGCTAAAAAAAAAAAGCCCTTGTAAGGCCAGTAAGAAATAAAAGGCATACAGATCAAAAGGAAGATGGCATACTAAGGTGTGAGGTGTCCTAGGACTTGCTGACACTGATGGACAAGGACCCAAGCCCAGGTTTCTGTACTCTCCATAGAGCCTCAAGTGTGAAAACAGTTGAAGCTCAGTGGATCACAGAAACCAAAGTTTGAGAGAGACCTTATATAGAATTCAGATTTCTCTATCCAGTACACTAAATTGACAAGATTAAAATTAAGAATCAAACAACCATTATCACTGAATAAAGTGGAGAGAGGAGGAGTCGATTATCTGGACTCATCTACTTCTCATAATGCTCTTTTCAAAACACCATCACTTCTGTAAGTGTCCTAGGCTAAGAAGATTTAATAATAAAAATGAAGTATACTAGTCAGGATGAGCTAGGTTATGCTGTGGTAAGATGATCCACAAATACTAGTGACCTAGAATCTCCTAGCTTTATGTCTCACTCGTGCACACAGCCACCACAGGCTGGCAAGAAAGCTATGCTCACCGTGGTCACTAAAGACCCAGCCTGAAAGCAACGCTATTTGGACATTTTCTTCCTGGTCACCTCAACAGGAGAAAGAAACGTAGCAACTCACACACTGGCTCTTTGAGTTTCTACCCAGAAATACCTCATCACTTCTGCTCACATTTCATTAGCCACAGCAAGTCACAGGACTGCACCTAATTTCAAAGTGGGAAATGAGCTCCTGCCATGTGCTGACAAGGTGGGAATCCAGGTGAACACAACTAATGACTAAGGTACTAAAACCCTGTCTGGAGAATCAACAACTGACCAGAAAATGAGCAAAGTCAAGCACACACAATGTCATGACTAAACTCTTTAAGCAACCCGTAATTAAACAAATGCTTGATTTTCTATTATGAAAAGCACAGAAATTCACATCATTGAGGCTGCCATCATAGTAATGGGCCAAGTGTTTGATAACCATGCCCCCACACACAAAGATCAGCTTGTACTACCTGACGTTGGAATCCTCAGTGCTTGAGTCCTGATCATTTCTAGCAAAAGCATCCTTCCAAAATGAATGCTGCAGCAGGTCTGCCCAAGTCAGTCTTTATAAAACAGAAATGTTTAAAATCTATTTTAACATGATTTACCATGGAGAATTCCCAGGACATGTCCTAGTTACACATATCAGGTTTGTTTCACATATTCCTTTTTATTATCTTTTTTTTTATTCTTTTCTTAATTTTTAACTGGAGGGTAATTGCTTTATAATATTGTGATGGCTTCTGCCATACAACAATGTGAATCAGTCATAAGTACACATGTCCCCTCCCTCCTGAACGCCCTTATCCCCTAACCCACCCCATACGTTGTCACAGAGTACTCCATTGAATTCCCTATGCTATACAGCAACTTCCCATTAGCTATCTATTTTACATACGGTAATGGACATGTTTCAGGGCTACTCTCTCAATTCATCCCTCTCTCTCCTTCCCTCGCTGGGTCCAAAGTCTGTTCTCTATATCTGCATCTCTATTCCTGCCCTGCCAATTTTGTTACTTCACTTTTTTTTTTTTTTTTGGTAACTTCACTTTTAGAAGTTCATTCAGAAATAAGCAAGATTATCAACTTCATGGCTATACACACTCACACTTCTGTTTAGGAATCAAAACATTATTTAATTAGATTACCCACATTAAGATAACTTCAGGCCGTATGTGAAAACTGGACTCACTTTCAAAGCATTAAGTATTACTACTGATCAATTATACCTGAGGTATACTCAGACTCAAAATGATTAAGACTAAAATTCAAAAAAGATAGTAATTTATATCTAATTATTCAAAATTTATGAAATGAAATTCAAACTACTTTGGTAGAAATTAAAATACAAGCGATAAAGAATTGGCAGCCACAAGTATATATCCCTTTTATACAAATGGCTCCTAAAATTCACTAACAATTAAAACTGCCAATAAAATGGAATTCCTTTTTTTTTTTTTCATTTATTTTTATTAGTTGGAGGCTAATTACGTTACAATATTGTAGTGGGTTTTGTCATACATTGACGGATTTCTTTTTCATCTATCAAAGTAGCAAAAAATGTATAAGGTCAACAAAGCACCCACTGTATTTAACAATGGGAGGGAAGGAGCTTTCTAAAATTGCTGGAAGTATAAACCTTCCCATGTTCCTGGGATCAGCAAATGTGTCCACATTTTTAATGTTCTTATTAGCCTTTGGCCAGCAAACCCATCTTGAGAAACTTATTCAAAGGAGATAACTTCTTAAGTGAATAACAACAAAGAGAGACAAAAACATATTTATCTTACTGTAGCAGTCAGTATATATGATACTCTAAATCAAGAAGCACTCTCAAAAAAAAAGCACTCTAAATGTTGTTATCATACATTATTGCATGTACATTCAGCGGCCATTTAAAATTACCAAGTGAAAAAATAAAATGATCAAGCAGATATATAGAGTAAAGAAACTAGGTTATGGGGTGGTCCCATTTATGCAAAAAAGTATTTCATATGGAATATAAACACATAAAAATGTATCCTAAATAAGGTCCTAAATTAAGCATATTTATATCTTATCCAAAAAGTCTGGGAGATTATCCACCAAAGTAACACTGATCCTAAAAGCATTCTATTGCAAATACAGCAGTGTCTTACAATTTATTCAAGTATAAACATTTTCTTCTGTAGTTTCTCTCATATTTAATGCTGATACATTACATGCTATATTAAATCTATTCATTTTACACCCTGAAGTAGAGACCCCAAACATTTGTCAAAAACCTCAAGATATCTAGTGCGAGAACCAGAAACTAGCCTCTCCTGTCTTCCAGGCCAGGGAGACCCCCGCCTTCATTCCCTACTCCCTTCCGCCCTCCCCTACTCTGTATCCTAAGGATTTCTAACTTTCTGCCATCCCTGACACACAGAAAATTCACACCGTGCCTGCGATCTGCCACTTGACATTCCCAGTGTGACAGCAATATCATATTGATAAATGACATCACATTAAAATAGGGCCCTGTTAGTCATTATCACATGAAGTATCTTGACAGCACATCCACAGTGGGGAAGTCTAAGCAGTTTTAGCCTGAAACCCACAATGCAAACAAAAAAGTGTTCTCCTTGGATTTTGGGAGTTACAAGAAAATCTGTCAAGCTATGAGGCAACTACCTGCTACTCTAGAAGAAAAACTGACTTTTAAAATGTCTCCTGATTAAAAACACCTGCAAACAGAGCAGCCACTCAATGTAGACTCTCATTTCTTTTTTCCCCCAAAAAAGAGAGATCAGTTTGAACAGTTCTTTCTATAATAAGAAGAGTACAATTTTAGAAGTACACTAAAGGAAAAATAAAAAATATTCCACTGCTCATTCATATTAAAATATTACCCATACGTACCTTTTCTGAGGGTCTTTTTGAAGCAAACCATCAAGCAAATTAATAAAATCTGAAGAAGCTTTAGGACAAGAAGAATCTAGACACAAAATAATGCCCCAAAAAGAAAGAAAAGTGATAAGTAACTGAAAATACACCCTGCATCAACATTATAATAATAGCATTTTAAGCATATCAATTATTTTTAAAAGAACACTGAATACATGAGTAACAATAAAGCCTCCATTTAATGGAGGAGGGAACAAAAATTTAAAACTTTTTCCCTGGACCACAATAACACATGTACCTCAAAAACTAAGTTCTGACTAACTTCTTAAACTTTCTCTTTACAACCCCAGTAATGATCATGAGCTCACACCCTTGTCTTCAACTATTAATTATGCTTCATTGTCTGAGGCATTCTTAACTTAACCAGCTTTGCTTGATAATATACTGTGACTACAGTACTTGTAACCCCACTTTATTTCAAAGATTTTTTAACAGGAAAAGAATAAACATCACAATACTATGATACTGTCAAATTACATACATCTCCAAGTGTTCTATCTTTTTATATTGGACAGATGCATACCTTGGTCAAATTATCAGTCTATAATTAAAAGAAGTGGCCCAGAAGATGATGGCCAAAGCCATCAAAACAGATGGTGCTATTAGGCACTATGGCCACAGTCTGAACAAGATCTCTGTGAAATAATTACCCTTGGGCCGCCAGTGGTTTTCTTGCCCAGACCTTTGATAACCTTCATTCTCAGATTTCTTTACCCTGCATAAATGTCTTCAACTTATACAAGAAAACAATACTCAATGCTATGAGTACTCAAGTAAAAAATCAGAAGTCATCATTATAGGAAAAAGGAATGACTGATTTCTATGAAAACTAAAGTTAATAAAAAAAAAAAAAGAAAGAAAGAAAGAAAGAAACACTTTTTAAGAAATATAGATCCCTTTCAAATAGCAAGATTTTTTGGTTTTTTTCACCTAGGATGATTCTTAAAATACTGAAAATATTCTGCATTCCTATTTCTTCCATCAATTATTGAGGATTTTTTTTTCTTTTAAAACTCACAACCTTATTTTTCATAAAGTCTCATATTCATTTTGGGGTCTTAAGATTCACATCTTTTGAGGTATGTAGCAAAGTGTTTTATTATGTCTGTACCTTCTTTTTCTTTTCTTTCCTTAAAATTAATAATGGTAGACACATTAATTATAATTTGTATGATTAAATTTTCAATACTTTTAAAACACTGCAACCAAATCTAGCTTAAAAGCTTGAGCTTATCAGGGTAGCATTCTGATTTCTCAAGACACAAGACTGAGAAATGCTTGATTTGTTCCTATTCAAACACTACACAGAATTAACTACATGGGACATGAGTACATATTAAGTAAATGGTACAGACATATGAAAACACCAAAACGACATAAAAGTTTGAGTTTTAAATCTTTAAACCAGATTTCTCTTGATATAGGAGGACAAAATAATTTGTATTTTTAAATGAGGGAACTTAATAGTACTATGCTTTCCATTTCAGCATCTTTTTAAAAATGGCAAAGGGAATACTAAAATTTCTAAAAATACCAATTTGTGACTATTTAGAAAACACAAATTTGAGGGGTTATGAATCAACAGAAACACTTTGGGATAAAGTGCACCGTTGGTCCGTGTAGTAAAATGACTACATATACAATAAAAAAAGAAATCCTACCTTTTGGAATAGGTGGCAAAGGATCTTCATAACAAATCTTTTCAATTAGTTCTGAGACACATTCTGAGAAGAATGGAGGCTTTCCTTAAACCAAACAAAAACTTGCAAAATTAAACAACAGTTTGCTACCATCAATAATTCTCAATAAATCTCAACTACAGACAATTCAAGACTTATAGGAAAAATATACACATACAGCATAATTAATTACTGAATGCTGAGTATACACCAGGCACACTGTCTATACATTTTTATATTTCTGCAACTGAAAATTTATCATCCTAAAAATACAAAATTCACTTATGGATAACCATACTCCAAGGGTTGCATGGGCCATTGGACACATCTGAAAATTCATAGTCAAAGGTACCTTTACAAGATTTTCTACTAATAATCAGTTTTCAACAATTAGGCATATTTCAACATTCCAAAATATTAGCATAAAAATACCTCCTTCCTAAAAAACCTGCACATGCTGAGACAACCAAGCAAGTCAGCCAAAATTAGTATGTAGAAAAATTTAGAAAAATCAGCTTTTTCACTTCTTATAGGTAAACTCTTTGCAAACTACATATGTAACCATTATGTATGTGTGTCCAGCTCTGATTTTAAACTGAACCACAAAGTAATCACCTGAAAACATTTCATAGAGCAGGCAGCCCAAGGACCAGAGGTCACTGGTGATGGAGAAGTCGGTACCCCTCACAATTTCTGGAGCTGTGTAGATAAGAGATCCTAAAAATAAAGGTGAAAGGACAGTTTTGTTAGGCATTCGTACTGTTGCCAACACATAGGAAAGACTAAGTAAAGTGAAAAAAGATCAGAGAACATGCACATGAATAAATCTTCATGCATATTTTACATTTTTATGTTTTCTAATTTTAAGGTCCCACTTGCCAAGAGAGATTCCCTGGTGACTCAGTCGGTAAAGAATTCACCTGCAATGCAGGAGACCCGGGTTCCATCCCTGGGTTGGGAAGATCCCTTGGAGGAGATCTTGGCAACCCACCCCCGTATTCTTGCCTGGAAAATCTCCATAGACAGAGGAGCCTAGCAGGCTGCAGTCTGTAGGACTGCAAAGAGGCAGACACGACTGAGTGACTAAGTACAGCACTTGCTAAGAATATGTGCTTTCACAGTCCCTAAGTCGTGTCTGACTCTGCAATCCCACAGACGGCAGCACACCAGGCCCCTCTGTCCTCCATAACCTCCCAGAGTTTGCTCAAATTCAAGTCCATTGAGTCAGTGACACTACCTAACCATCTCATCCTCTGCTGCCCCCTTCTCCTTCACCTTCAATCTTTCCCAGCATCAGGGTTTTTTCCAACAAATTGGCTCTTTACATCAGGGTCCAAAGTATTAGAGTTTCAGCTTTAGCAACAGTCCTTCCAATGAATATTCAGGGTTGATTTCCTTTAAGATGGCTGGTTTGATCTCTTTGCTGTCCAAGCGACTCTCAAGAGTCTTCTCCAGCACTACGGTTCAAAAGCATCAATCTTTGGCGCTCAGCCTTCTTTATGGTCCAACTCTCACATCCATACACAACTACTGGAAAAATCATAGCTTTGACTAGACAGACCTTTGTAGGCAAAGTGATGTCTCTGCTCTTTAAAATGCTGTCTAGGTTTATCATAGCTTTCCTTTAAGTAAGCATCTTTTAATTCCATGGCTGCAGTCATCATTCACAATGATTTTGGAGCCCAAGAAAATAAAACCTGTCCCTGCTTCCATTCTTTCCCCTTCTATCTGCCATGAATTGATGGGACTGGATGCCAGGATCCTAGGTTTTTGAATGCTGAGTTTTATGCCAGCTTTTTCACTCTCCTCTTTCACCTCATTAAGAGGCTCTTTAGGTTTTCTTCACTTTCTACAGGTAAAGTAGTATTATCTGCATATGTGAGAATGTATTGAAATTTAAGGCTTTTGAATAATCACCTGAGTAAGAGGTGTGGCACACTGATGTGTCTTCTTTTAAATTAACTATTCAGATAGTTGTAAGAAAAGGACCTTTGACTGTTATCAACAATATCTTGATTAGAATAGATTAAGTTATATAGAAGTCAGCACTCCAAATTCTCACCAGCTTAACGACACAAGTTTCTTCATCACGAAACTACACATCCCCTACAGGTCAGCCAATGGGCTACGACCCTCACAGTCAGTCCATCCAAGACCCAGGCTACATTTCAATACATGCTTCCTCAGTCAGCAAGGTGGGCAAAGAACGTGGTTAACTTAACACTGGCTCTTGAAACTCCCAACTCAAAGAGACTTATGTGCACCCCTGGGGAGCATGGCAGGGCAATGCAAACCTACTGTGTGTCCAGGAGAGGAGCAGGGAGCCATCTGGTCAACAGTACTAGTGTCTACCACGTACACCGGACAGAGTTTAGTATTACCCAGAAATCCAAGTTCCAGGGTTAGAAAGCACCCCTGCTTACTGACATGAACCGCTGAGGCCTGGAAAGTACCCTCACATCCTCTAAGCCACAGAGCTGGGCAGTTACAGAACACCTGTCAAAACCCAGGGCTTTCTATCTTCCTAAGAGAATGTCCTTCCCATGAAGTGAGTCATCATCAGTCACTTGGAAAGAGGTTAACGTACCCCCCTCAAGGGGACTGTTCTTGGATTAAGCTCAGAAGTAACCAAGCATCACTGCTAAAAACTGACACTTCTCTGTAACACAGCCCTCTTCCCCTTTTGAAGGGACTATTGCAAAAGGTACATTCCTGAAACACACTGCCCTCCTTGTCTTCTGTAATAAAAGCGCAGTCTACAATACTCATTTTCACAGGATGCCAGTCATCCCATGGGAAGATATTTGGGGATTTAAAGAGCCTTCTTCCTGGGCATGAAATTTTACTTCAACACTAACCCTAAAAGTTAAATTTCTTTCCTCATATTTGTGGGCCTCTGATTGACCTGCTGCTCCCCATCACATTATCTCATTCTTCTCATCAAAGCCATGTGACCACCAGGCCCAGGGATGCCGCCCTCTCTCCCAGCGCCTTTTGCTTCCTGATGAGTCTCACTGGTCCAAAGTCTCAAGTACTGCACCAGGAACTTAAGGAAAAAAGATCTTTACCACTTTTATCAGAAGTTCTCATATAAGAAATTATGACTTCCTGGTCAGGGAACTAGGATCACACATGCCACATGGCATGGTCAAAAGAAAAAAAAAAAGTAGGAAAAAGAAAGAATTTGACTTCACACTCTCCCCTCAAACACAGTGAGCTAACAGCCTAGGCCCCCTCTCACTGTCAAAACCACCTCCCAAGGATGCATCCCTAAAAATCTTCCATACTTGCAGAATATTAGCTACTTAACAATGTTGAACATGAACCAAGCTACTGGTGTGTGCCAGACACCGGTGTTAAGTGCTGAGGATACAGCAGGAAGGGAGACAAAATCCCCTTCCTTACGTTCTAACGAGCAGTCAGTGATGAAGCGAAGGAGGCTTTTTCAGAGGTTCCCTGTGCTTTAAACGGCATTAGATTCACATGGAAAACCTTAGGTCCTAGACAAAGCCATCCATAAATCCAGGCTTCTCCTGGTCCTTATCATTTATTTTCAATACATCATTTGGCTGGCAACATAAAAAGTGGACATTTTCTCCAAAACACGTGACTTGGGTGGCCCACCACTGTAGTTCTGACCTTGAAGCTCATCTCATACCTTTCACTCTACTTTTCATGTTTTTCTTCACTACATTTTCCCCGCTGTCACCTCCTCCTTCTTCTGCTGCCACCAAGGTGAAGAACTCTTCCAAATTTTCACCCTCCACTTTGGCCAAGCAAAAATTACTAAACTTCAGTGTTCCAGGCCCTTCCAAGAGTATCTATAAAGGTGAAGAAACAAATGTGTTCAAAAGCAAATTCAATATAATTTTCATTTCCATCCGTACCTCTTATAATCTCACCACAGAACCTTGAGTATTGACTTTCTTGCTTCATCACAACTCAGAAAATTAAACACAATTTTTTTTAAAAGAAGATGCCGTGCTCAGTCACTTTAGTCATGTCCAACTCTGCAATCCTGTGGACTGGAGCCCGCCAGGCTCCTCTGTCCATGGGATTCTCCAGGCAAGAATACTGGAGTGGGTTGCCATGCCCCCCTCCAGGGGATCTTCCCGACCCAGGGATTGAACCGGGTCTTCTGCACTGCACAAGGATTCTTTACTGCTGAGCCACTGGGGAAGCCCCGAAATGCAGCTTAGGAAATATAAATCCAACACTAATAGAATCAAGTATTAAATTCTCCCTTCTCAGATGCAGATGAAAAATGTGTCATAAAACCACAGAGGGAAACAGTAGTCTTTTGGGAAAGATGAAGAATGTCCATGAAACAATCTATTCACGAACCCTCAGTGACAGCTGAAAGAGGATTTGGAAACCCACCAGTCCTAGGGGTTGTTTATTTAAATGAGGAAGTGTGATTTAGGGTTTAGACTGAGGGTTCTGAAGTTAGAGACCTAGATTTGACCCCTAGTTCACCACTTACTGGCAGTCTAACCTGCAGAAATTACTTAGCCTTTGTAAATCTCAGCCTCGTCACCTATAAAATGGGGAAGGTGATACTTCAGATAGTTTTAAGGACTGAGGTTATACATAATGCAAACGGCTTCTGACCGTGATGGGCATGTGAAAAGTGCTCAAGTCTGCTAATATAATTTGTGATTAGAAGTTATCTGTTGATATTGAAACTATACCAGGAACCAGTGTTCTCTGACCTTTATCTTTTCCCTCCCTCGCAAGGGGCTTTTTGATCCTCAAAAGCAATTTAAAGTTTACTCTTTACTTCTAGTCACAAATACTAAGGATGTCAGTTAGTCTACCACAGTGGCTTTTAAACTTTTTTTTTGAGCACCTGAAGGCCTTGTTAAGACAACAACGAGTCCCTCCCCTGAGAGTTTCTGATTCAATAGGTCTGGGGTGAGGCCCAAGAACCTGCATTTCTAACAAGTCCCAGGTCATGTTGATGCTGCCGGTCCAGGGAACTCACTTGCAGAACCACTGGCACGTGGCAGGTATTTTTTCTTAAGTTAGTAAATATTTTAGACTTTGCAAGCCATACGATTTCTGCCCTGACTTCTCAAGTCTGCAACCACCGACAGTATGTAAATGAAAGGGTGTGGCTGTTCCAACAGAACTCCATTTACAGATATAGGCATCCTGCTGGAACTCCTCCAAACCCAGTTCTAGAATAAAAGTTACCTCATATATCAGCCTGAAACTCCAAGATTATGAACAGCTGATATGAGACCTCATTAAAAAAACTCACATATAGGAGCTGGAACATTATAGCCTCTGGGCCATATACTGCTACTGCCTATGTTTGTACAAGCATGAGCTGAGCATGGTTTTTATGGCTCTAAAGGGTTGAAAAAAATGAAAATAATACTTCTTGACAGGTGAAAATTACAGGTGAAAATGAAACTGACATTTCCATGTCCACAAATGGAGGTTTTTTTAAAACAAAGTTACACCCATCCATTTACATTCAGGGCTGTAACACAGTTAAGTGGTTATAGCCTTCAAACAAGTATATGAATATTTCAAATAAGAATGTCTGTTACAGAGAGTTTTTATGGAGTTTTCTTTTTGTAGGTTTCATTATGTTCTTATACAGATGGCTTAAAGTAACATTTAACGAAGACATAGTCAACTTTTCATTTCATTAACAAAGGAGAAGCAGCAACTAAGAGCAGTAACACATACAACCCCTAAGAGTATGAACTCATAAAGGTAAGAGGTACCACTGACTAAGAGCACACCATCTACCAGAAAAGTCCTATGAATGTCACCCAAACCTAATATGTCATTCTCACTATCTCCTTGAACTATCTACCCCCCCCCCCACACACACACACACATCACAGGCAAGAAACCTAAGCTACACAGAGACAGAAAGGGTAACTGGTCCAGGACACACAGCATCTCAGCATCAGTGAGTGATACTGATGTGACTCAGACACTAAGCAGGTTTGTGACTCAACAACACGGAAACACAATTAGTGATGGGTAATTAGTTCTACCAGAAAAGAAAAATGTTTGATATAAAATAGCAGGAATCAAACACCCATTGTCAAGAATGTCATTATCAAACTAAAATAATGGCTCATAAGTGTGAACTATAATTTAAGAACAAAGAGTCTTATTCTATATGTCTGTTGAGCTCATCATTCACAATGTACCTCAGGAGCAATGATACTTACTCCAAGAATCCTGAAAGGAGGGGAGATTTCACTTTCTAAAAGGTACTTCAATAGGCAGCTAAATAGGAACCTAAAATATAATACTATGTACTTCCTTTTGTTAAAAAAAAAAAATGTTGACTAAAAAATTTCAACATGCTCTAAATATATCAAAGTTGTATCTAAAAATAAAAACATCTTTGAGGAAGCATTATAAATTGAGACACAAACAGTCAGGGAATCAAAACTTTCATGAATTACCTTCCCAGGAGAAATATCACAAAAGAGAATGCCAAGTTGATGAAGATGATGTAATCCAGTCAGCAGGTCAATTCCAAATTCTCTCACTACATCTTCTGGGAGATTTTCATCTTGAGCAATAACCATTTCTAATGAACCACCTGCAAGTTGATTAAAATCACCCACTTTAACCCACCAACATTAGACAGTGCTTCTAGAAAGGTTCCATGCTGGGACCTGAGCATTAAAACATTATCAAATCAGTTCATCTGGACAATCCGACAGGGAAACATACTCATGAATGAACACTGGTCCAGGAACCCTAACAGGAATCTCCACACTCCAGAGCCAGCTAAGGGCGAATGGCTGCTCGGCCTGGAAGGATAGTCAATAAATACGCCAGTGGAGTGAAGGAAGAATCGCTCTGGCACTGTGATCTCTCACTCCAGACCCCTCAGGAAAGAAACAGCTACAGAAATTAGTGTTAAGTGCTACCATAAACTGTACACTTTAATCACACTGTGCAAAGGATAGTCACATTTACCCCCACGCAAAGTTAGGTCACATTCCGCAAGTACTGCCTGGCACAAAAAGGTGCTCTTCTTAAGAATTAGAAAATTACAAATTCTGATGTATACTACTGATGAAATAAAAGGTCAGTGGCAGACACATTGTGAATTCCACGTCTATATCCTTGCAAGATCCCTGTCATAATTCTACCACCTAAGTGTCAGAAACAAACTTTTTTTTTTTTTTTAGGATCAAGATTATAATTAGAAAAAAAAAGATTATAATTAGAAGTCAAGTTCACAGAAAAAGAAGTCTTTTTTTTTTCTGGCAGCTGAAAGTTCAATCAGAATTCCTGTGATGAAGGTAGGAGGCATTCTGGGTTCTGTTCATTTTGTTCCGTGGGTGAGGAACCATTCCAAACATAGGGATAAATGAGTTAGGTTGCTACAACAGCCAGGGGTCAGAAATAACTGCTGAAACAAAAAGTAACACAGGTGGAGTCCCCTGATCACCTCAACAGTGTGTACATCTGATGAAAGAAATTAAACCATCTCCTCCTGTTGATTCAAAAAATAAAATGCAAAATGCAAACAATTTACTATTCCAAATAAGCTCTCTCATAATTGCTTTATAAATTCTAAGGGCCAACAGGTAAGAGACTCATAAAGCTAGAAATGATTACATTTCATCTTTTTAATGATTCTTTATTATTACTCAATGTATAACTGTGGTACTTCTTACATTTTTTCCTAAAGACACTGAAACTAAAAGTCCAGACAATACCTATGTATTTAGTCACCTTTCTCTCTGTATACAGTCTTGGAAAATTTTATCAAGCAAGAGCTTTTATCTCTAATTATTGCCAGGTGGTGGAATTTGTTGATTCAGCTATTTTTCTATATTGCCTAAGTTTTACTAGTTCAAGTATCCTTTGCATAAGAATAAAAAAATAAGAACTAATTAGGTAATAGGTAGTTGACCTCAAATCTTTTCTTTCTATTGAATGGAAAAACTTGTTTCATCAATCATCACTAAAAATTATTTCTAAATTTTATGAAGATGATATAGTATTATTTTATACCAAAGTAAAGTTAACCCTAAACTGCATCTCTTCCTCTTACCAAACACCTTTGTTTTTTTCCTGTCCCTAATATATCAAAAACAGGTGTTCAAGTTAATGTAGTCAATAGTATGCTTATATTCATAATAGAAGAAAAAGTGAAAAATAACAAAACCTACATCATATGTTTTTTCAAAGCAACCTATACAGTGACTATAATCATAGCACTTCTTTATTCCTACCTGTGCAGAGTTCCACAACGAGCCAGAGATGATTGCTGGTTTCATACCATTCATGAAAAGTTACAATGTTCTTGTGTTTAATTTCATGGGTCAGACGGACCTATAAACACACACAGCATTCACACTAAGAAAAAAAGTTCTTAAAACCTTTGAATCTACTAAGAAACACCTAAATATCACACCTGGGAAATAGATAAGAAAACAATGGAACTTATTCAGAGGAATAAAATAATAAATAATTTAAAACATAGACATTAAGAATGATGGTTATATGCTTACTTGCTCAGTTGTGTCTGACTCTCTGCAACCCCATGGACCGTACAGCCTGTCAGGCTTCTCTGTCCATGGAATTCTCCAGACAAGAATACTGGAGTGGGTTGCCATTTCCTTCCCCAAGGGATCTTCCCGACCCAGGGATCCAACTCATATCTTCCGCATTGCAGGTGGATTCTTTATCATCTGAGCCTCCAGGGAAGCCCTAGTGTGAACATACTGATCTTAAAATGTACATTTCCAATGGATTATGAGAATACTTGTATACAAAAAACAAGAGTGAATTCAAAAACTCAGTAGTAAAGATGCAAAAGCGTGTCCATTAAAAAATATTAAGTTGCTTTGGGGATTTTCGGCTTTCTCCCTTTAAAAATCCCATTAAATATAGGAACTAAAACTACAAAATGTGTATAAACATCAAGACTCAGAATTGCTGATGACTGACTATCAAAGTGCACTGGATCCTTGCTTTCCAATTTTCTTAAAAATAAAAAAAAAATAGAAATTCTACTGTCGGAACCGGCTCGGGGCTTTTCGCCACGCCGTGTCCCCTTATCTTCCTCTGCTGGGTCAGCTATGGCAGCCGTGAAGACCCTGAACCCCAAGGCGGCCCGAGCGCAGGCGGCGTTGGCGGTCAACATTAGCGCGGCCCGGGGGCTGCAGGACGTGCTGAGGACCAACATGGGGCCTAAGGGCACCATGAAGATGCTCGTTTCTGGTGCTGGAGACACCAAACTCACTAAAGATGGAAATGTGCTGCTTCCTGAAATGCAAATTCAACACCCAACAGCTTCCTTAATAGCCAAAGTAGCAACAGCCCAGGATGACATAACTGATGATGGTACTGCTTCCAATGTCCTCATCATTGGAGAGCTGCTGAAGCAGGCGGATGTCTACAATTCTGAAAGTTTTCATCCCAGAATAATTACAGAAGGATTTGAAGCTGCAAAGGAAAAGGCACTTCAGTTTTTGGAACAAGTCAAAGTAAGCAAAGAGATGGAAAGGGAAACACTTATAGACGTGGCCAGAACATCTCTTCGTACTAAAGTTCATGCTGAACTCGCTGATGTCCTAACAGAGGCTGTAGTGGACTCCATTTTGGCCATTAAAAAAACAAGATGAACCTATTGATCTCTTCATGGTTGAGATCATGGAGAGGAAACATAAATCTGAAATAGATACAAGCTTGATCAGAGGTCTTGTTTTGGACCACGGGGCACAGCATCCTGATATGAAGAGAGGAGAAGATGCATACATCCTCACATGCAACGTGTCATCAGAATATGAAAAAACAGAAGTGAATTCTGGCTTTTTTTTACACGAGTGCAGAGGAGAGAGAGAAATTAGTGAAAGCCGAAAAGAAATTCATCAAAGACAGAGTTAAAAAAATAATCGACCTGAAAAAGAAAGTCTGTGGTGATTCAGATAAAGGATTCATTGTTATTAATCAAAAGGGAATTGATCCCCTTTCCTTAGATGCTCTTGCCAAAAAAGGCATAATAGCTCTGCGCAGAGCTAAAAGGAGAAACATGGAAAGGTTGACTCTTGCTTGTGGTGGGATAGCACTAAATTCTCTTGATGACCTAAATCCTGATTGTTTGGGACATGCAGGACTTGTCTATGAATATACATTGGGAGAAGAGAAGTTCACCTTTATTGAGAAATGTAACAATCCTCGCTGTGTCACATTACTGATCAAAAGACCAAATAAGCACACGCTTACTCAAATCAAAGATGCAATAAGAGATGGCTTGAGGGCTGTTAAAAATGCTCTTGATGATGGCTGTGCAGTCCCAGGTGCTGGCTCAGTGGAAGTGGACACGGCAGAAGCCCTGGATAAACACAAGCCCAGCGTAAAGGGCAGGGCCCAGCTTGGAGTCCAAGCATTTGCTGATGCGTTGCTCATTATTCCCAAGGTTCTTCCTCAGAACTCTGGTTTTGACCTTCAGGAAACACTAATTAAAGTTCAAGCAGAACATTCAGAATCTGGTCAGCTTGTGGGTGTGGACTTGAACACTGGTGAACCAATGGTAGCAGCAGAAGCAGGCATATGGAATAACTATTGTGAAAAGAAACAGCTTCCTCACTCCTGCACTGTGATTGCCACCAACATTCTCCTGGTTGATGAGATCATGAGAGCTGGAATGTCTTCCCTAAAAGGCTGAATTGAAGCTTCCCTTGTATCGGAATCCTGAAGACTACAGAGTGATCCTAATAATACAGCTATGGAATTTTGGTCCAAGCTTCAAATGATCTTCAAAGGATTTTCTTTTCCCATATTAAAAAAGGAGAGAACACTGGCACCTATTCAGATTCTGAAGTTCTGAAATTATAATTACACTATTTTTTAAATTGCACTGCAGTGTCCACATACAGCAGGTCATACTTACCCAGTAAACAGGACATTTTGCTTTACCCTCAGTGATACAAAAATATTAGATAAGCATATGTCATCTACCTTGTTATTAAATATTCACTGAAAAGCAAACCAAAAAAAAGAAAGAAAGAAAAACAAACCAAAAAAAATTCTACTGTCACTCAACACAGGCTAATGAGCCCATAATTTGTTGAAATACAGAGCTCCCTGTTTAAGAAATGGAATTTAGCACACTCCAGGAACAACTTGGTGGGCTCATATTGTAACAAAAAGAAAGGAGAACTAATCTACATGACTTAGAAGACAGATGAGGAGAAAACCAAACAGAGTGACCAAGGGAGAATTTGAGGAGCATCTTGTAATAAACCCCCAATATAAGGCCACTAGAAAGCGGGGAGAACCCTGGGTAAATAAGTTTAAAGGTAGCCTTGCTAATTCTGGCTTGGGAAGGGGAGGTCCTAGTGAAAAAATAAAGGAGATACAGAAGTCCCAAAAGAATTCAGGCCACAGCACACTCCTCCTGACTCCCCATCACTCAATACTTGCCAAGTACCTACTCTTCCAGACACCGCTCTGCCCATCTCACCCTCCGCCCAGACCTCCATCACCCATGTGCAGCCTCCACTGGCCAGTGCAGGAGATACTGTGGCCAGGACTCGCCACAGAGGGCTACTGTGCTCCGGAGCGGCAGCTGGGATGAGCTTCAAGTGTAAAATACACACCAGATACCCAACAATCAACATCAAAATTAGAAAAATATCTCACTGGTTGCACACTGAAAAAATAATACATGGTATTATTAATCTCATATGAGACTAATATATATTAATAAGATGAATTTCACCTATTTATTATCCTTTTTCAATGTAGATATTATGAACTTTACAGTTAGATTTATAACCCCCATTATATGTCTATTGGACAGCATTGCTAGATTTTTTTTAACTGGTAATATTATTCTCTCCAAAATCTCTTCCACACACCCTAATCCATGACCACCACTCACTCCCTTTCCAGCTCACTTGCTCTAGGACTGCAATTCTGGTTCAGTGCAACCCTCCCCACAGTCTGCATACACCTAAGGCACCGAAGCAGACACAAACCATGCTGATTGCTCTGCCTTCCACTGACGAACCCCACTCTCAAAGGGCCCCAGCCAGTCTGCCCTCCAGATGACCTATTCACACCTTTTCTTTCCTCTTTTCTAGAACACTGCCTGCCCCTTCCCCCTAACTGAAGACTTAAGATTCTCACCTCAGTGAAAACGTAATCAGAAGAGAAATTCCTCCTGTTCCCAGTTCCGAATCGACCAACTAGAGAGCATCTTGTCCCATACACCTGTCTTCCCTCAACTGTCCACACACCTCTCAAAAGCCAACACCTCCTCACGCAGGTGAGGATGGCTGTTTAAAATAACAATAAATAACAACGACAAAAATAACAATAAATAACAACGACAAAAATAACAAGTGTTGGCCACAGTGTGGAGAAATAAGATCCCTTGCACACTGCTGTGGAAATGAATAATGGTAAGGTCTCTGGGGAAAACCGAATATTTCATGAGTTTGTTGAAATCTGTAATGACTTGTATTATTATAGCGTCTATCATATAGAAGAGTTTCACTGCCCTAAAATCCTCTGTGCTCCACCTATTCATCCCTTCCACTCTCCCCCACCCCCCAAACTCTGGCAACTACTGATCATTTTACTGTTTCCATAGTTTTGCCTTTTCCAGAATGTCACATGGCTGGAATCATACACTATGCAGCCTTTTCAGACTGGCTTCTCTTACCGAAGAATGTCCATTTAAGGTTCCTCTGTGTCTACTTGTGGCTTGATAGCCCATTTCCTTTTATTAATGAACAGTATTCCAGTGTATATATGTTCCAGTTTGTTTATTCACTCACTTACTGCAGGGCATCTCGATTATAAATAAAGCTGCTGTAAACATCTGTGTGCAGGTTTTTGTGTGGACCTAAGTTTTCAACTCTTGTGGCTAAGTACTAAGAGTGTGATTATTCAGTCATTCAGAATTCTTTTCATCTTGCAAAAATGAAAATTTCTACGCATTAAACAATAATTCCCCACTTCCCCTTTCCCTGGCAATCACCATTGTATTGTACTTTGTTTCTGAAAAGTACCTCATATAAGATGGTGATGGCGGCACAGCAATAGGCATGTACTTACAATATCAAACTACACACTTAAAAATGGTTAAGATGATAAACTTTGTTATGTGTATTTTTCCACAATTAAAAAAAAAAAAAAAAGCTAGGTTTGCTCCAAGGAGTCTGGGCTGTAAAGTGGTACAACTATTTTAAACCCAAGTTAGTCTCACCTAATGTCCTTCCTTTGGAAAGCTTCATAAGCATGTACTAAATTTAGAAGTAAATGATCTAGGGACTTCCCTGATGGTCCAGTAGCTAAGACTCCTAGCTCCCAATGCAGAGGGCCAGGGTTTGATCCCTGGTCGGGGAACTAGATCCCACCTGCCACAACTAAGTCCTGTCACAGTCAAATAAATTTATTTTTAAGTGATCTGATATAGACTATATTTTCCCTGACTCATAAAAAAAAACAAACGCCAGAAATCTAAGTTGCTAATTATTGATACTTGAGTATGTTTAGTAGCCATTATTCAGGACTGTTGGCACCAAAGAGAGAAGGTCACCCATCCCAGACTGAAAATGTACTGTAGGCCGCAGTGAGATCAGCGACTTCTGTTTACATACTACTTGCTCTGATAGTCTTTTCTGTCCTTTCTCAAAGGGAGAGGTTTCCCAAAGGGAGAGGTACTTGACTTACCCAATTGGTTATTTCAGGCCTCCTGCACTTATCAGTACAAAGAATAGCTACAAAATTGATGGTCCCCTTCCGTCGCCCTTTGTAGACCACAGTCTTGCTTCCTCGGCCAATCTCCTCATACAGGATGAAGTTTTCCATCTCTGGGTTGACTTCTCACCTTCGATAAAATGACAGTCTAATAGCATCTCTAACTCCTAAAAAGTAAACAAAAATGACACTTCAAAACCCAAACTAGTTGCATGATTGATCAGCCTAAGCTATGTAATAAATAAATCTATGTAATAAAAAATATGTAATAAATAAATCTAATAATTCTATAAATTCAAAAATCCGCCTACAAATGTTGATACAAGTGTCTTTGTTTTCATAAAATGAAAAAAAACTAAGGAAAAAAAATAAATAAAAGAATTCACAAACCAATATTCAACTCCCTAGCAACAAGACCTTAACAAAAGTAATGAAAATGACATCTATTTTGAACACATGGAACAAAACCAGGGAATGAACGAGATTTCAGTCAATGTATCTTGATACAGCTCTTACTCTGTTACACCGGAAAGCACTTTTTGTCAGTAACTGTGTAATGAATGGGGTAATAAGCCCCATCTCACCATAAATTACAAGAAACGAGACAATGCATGTGAAAACACTATGAGACAATGCATGTGAAAACACTATGTAAATAAATATGGAATGATAGCATTTCTATCTAACCCACAGAGATTTTAAGAGTCAATTCAAATATTATTCAAAGTCAGTGGTCAGCAAACTACTGATTCCTGGGCCATATCCAGCCTGCTGACTCCTTTGTAAGTAAGTGGAACACAGCCATGTCCAGTCATTTATACGTTGTCTAAGGATGCTTTCCAGCTACGACGGCAATGTTGAATAGTAGTAAGACTGACCCTATGACCTGCACACCCTCTAAAATATTTACTATCTGGCCCTTTACTGGAGAAAGTTTGCCAACTCTTTCAAATCATTTTTTTTAAACCACCCACTAAAACAACTTCATTTTCTTGGCCAACAAAATCACCTTATATTCATGACTGAATAACAATCAGACATAGTCTTTTACAAGGCCATGCAGTTTCAAAGAGTCAGACACAACTTAGCAACTAAACAACAGGGGTTTATACTTCAGCCAAGAACAGAAGTATCAATATTTATACTGATAGTAGATATGCTTTCAGAGTAGCTCAAAATCTTGGAATGCTAAGGAAGTAACATGGCTTCCTTACTTCCAGGAGAAATAAAATTTCAAGTGGCTCCTATGTTCAGAAATGATTAAATGCAATACTTTTACCTGCCAGGTGAGCTATTATTAAGATTCTGGGGCATTCTAAGCTTGACTCTCCAGAAGCAGAACAAAATCACCTGGCTGCTATTAATATTGCTGCAAGAAATGCTGCCCTTAAAGGGACCAACAGCAACCAAACCTCTGTCGTGGTCCAAAGAGATATTTCCCAAAATGATAATTTAGAAAAACTGGCCCAAAGGGCCAACAGTTGGTCTCAGAAAAGGAAAAACAAGATTAGAAATTCAACAACTGTTGGTTTGATAAAAGAAAAAGCTTTGGTTTGGACTAAGGAACAGCACTGCCATATGGGAGACTAAAATTCCCACTCCTTATTCCTGTATATGCATTTTGTCAGTCTGCTAACAAAATGACGGCCTTCATGAATCAATACCACTGGGGAAACATTAATTAGTGGCAAATGGATTACATACTGTGTCATCTAACAGATAAAGTACGATTTAGTCATGATCTGTGTGTTGTCACACTGGACCAAAACCTTTGCTTGCAGACAGTCTACTGTCCCTCATGGGGCTAAAGGACCAGCATTCTTAAAACTCAACTGGCAAAACACAGAGGCCCTCCAAATATCTCGACCAAAAGCATCGCTGTTGGTCCTTCTAAATCTCAGATCCAACCCTTCTGTAATTCAGAAACTCTCAACCTCTTGAGATAGTCACAGGACACCCAATGCCCTGGGCTCCTGCTTCTTACAATCCACAACTAATAAATGCAGAGTTACTCCAATACTGAAAGGCCTAATTGCTTCTACGAAAAATAAGCATGTTTTGGCAGGGCAGTCATTTTATAGTGCACCCTCAGGAAACAAAGACCTCCAGCATCACACCTTGTAACCTGGAGAGTTTGTTTACTGGAAAAGACATTTCTAGAAGAACCATCTTCAGCATCACTAGAAAGGTCCCTACTGAGTATTACTAACCAACCCTTGTGCCACCGAACTCCAAGGAACACAACTTTTGGATTCACGTGACACATGAAAAGAAAGTGCACAACTCTTGACTGGACCTGCACAGCAACTGGTGACCTGAAAGTAAAGATTTTTCGGAATTAAAGCAGACAACATCCAGTGAGACAGCTTTCCCAAGGTATGCGGATCTGGCCTGCTGGAAGTCTGTCACTGTGGGGCTGCACCCTGCAGGCCTGTGAGCCTCGCAACTGCTCAGCCTCAAAGAGAGAACCTGGAGTCAGCGACAGAGACATTAGTGACTTATTGGACAGGGGGTCTTAAAGGCCTGAAGCAAGGTGCTGGAGAGACAACCCACTGTGTGGCAGATAGCAGGCAGAACAGGACATGGCAGCAATCTTCACTACTTGAGGGAGGAGGAGTCTACCATTTACAGGGGAACTGATGTCAGGTGGGCTCATCAGGTACCAGAGACTAATTAAAAGGATTGGATAGTCCTGTGAGTGAAGTAGGGCGTGGTCGAGCAAGGCATGTACAGAAACCAAGAGAACAACCATCTTGAATGGGCTAACCATACGGTTGCCAAACCTTAGATGATGGCATAAGACGTCAAATGATCACCAATGTCTGTGACCTTGATAACACATAGATTTTAGATTAAAAATGCCTGGTAGATCTCTCTCCTTCCCCTCCTTGGTAACTGTTATCTTAATAGGTTTCCACTCTGCACTTTCCCCTCCACCTGAGACACCATACCCAGGAAAAGATATTTTCCGACATAGAGGGACAAAAAGCCACTCCAACTACAAAAACTGACTCTTGATCAGCGATGCTTTCAGAGAAAGATCTTGATCAAATGAGAGAAATGTAAAATATGTATATACATATTAAACAGAAACCTCGATTAAACAGAGTTGGGAGACAAGAAGTGGGGCACTCTCATACCCTGCAAGCCCAAATGGAAGAAGAAAGACTCCTCTTCTTTCCTGGCAAGAACTCCGTCAATGGAGTCTTTGTCTACTACAGCCTTCCCAACTTACTCTTCCCCTTTATAAAATCTTTCTCCTTCCCTGCCAAGCTGGGGAACTGCACCATGTCTTGTCGTGGTTACACAAAACGAATTGCAATTCCCTGCTGATGCCAAATAAGGCCATCTTTTCTGGAGAAATATCTGGCAGTCTTTTGGTTCCGGTAAAGAGAACCAGTCCTGACTCCCGAGCCACCAAAATGCAGGCTTCACAGGAGAAATTATGTGTCAAAAAAAATAACCGGAGATTTTAAATGTTCACAAACTGGCTATGATACATCAGCATAAGATGTTAAAGTAAGTTTTTATATAAGATGAGTGATTCCTTCAGAACAAGTTTTTAGGCCACAAGAAAAATACAATCTGAAAATTTTGAATTTGAGTCAGGCCAAATTCATTTCCTCAATCTTTCACTGAATAGAGGCATCTGAGCAGCGCACACAGCCTGAAATTAACAAAACGTATCAATTACAGAGTAGGCTTAGACAAGGGTGGTTTTATACCTGCAGTATCTCCTCTCTCTATGGGCTCAACGTCCTTACAGCAAAATAAGAACTCAGACTATTTGATAAATTATCTTTCAGATTTGAAAACCACTGACTTCAAGATTCTTTTTTATTCAGTCTAAGGATGTTCCTCACCTCAGACTTCCTAATGCATTTTTTAAGTGTTGTAACTTCTTAAATTGTAAAACAAAACACAAATACAAAAAAACCCACAAAATAAACATATAGCTTAAAGAATTATTACAAGAAGGGCATCCTTGTAATCACCACCCAGACCAGCGACAGCACTTTGCCAAGAAGTCCTTCCCTGAGCCTTGGACAATCACAACTCCTCATGCTCCCCGCAAAAGTAATCACTTCCTGACTTCCTTTATAGTTTTCTCATTCAAGTGCGCATTCCCAGACACCACAGTTTAGTCTTGCACATTTTCTAAAAAGCACTGTGCATCTTTTAAGTCTCTCTTAATCTGCAAGTTCACCCAGGTATCAACAGAGCAACTCACACCTATCAGCAGTTGAAGCATTTATGATTTCAGCGGGCTGGGCCTATACTCAAACTCTGAAACACACCAGGCAGCAGGGGCACGCAGGTGAAGACAAGAACCTTCTCCTAGTCATCCACACCTTCAAATCTTTAAACTCGCTCTCTAGCAGCATTAGCAACACCTGGGAACTGAGAAGTGCAAATTCCCCACCCTGGGGCCCAGACCTTACTGAATCAGAAAACTCTGGAAGCGGAGTCCAGCAATTTGCGTTTTAACCAGCCCTCCGGTTGCACGCTACCTTAGAAATCCAAGTCAACCTTTCCCGAGAGCACAAGAGGCGGCGGGCACTACACGGGGCACTAAACTGGTGCTCCTCCTCGCAGCACTTTTCGGACCAAATCAATTGCAGGCTTTGAGCTTCGTCTGACCTCGAAAGCGTAGGCTCTAAGTCGCTACGTTAGCACCCTCTCTTCCCGTTACCCCCCCCCCCCTCCAAACTGGAGGCTTTCACTGCCTCCCCACGTCCAACGACATCAGTCAGCGAGGCCAGCTTAGAACCCAGGAAGCTAAACCAGAGTTTTAAGAGAGAAAGCTCCGAATTTGAGGTGTCTGTAAAGCGCATCTCCAGAACCCAGGTCCTAGAAGAAGTGTCCCGTGTACCCTAAATCAAAAGTTTTGTAGAGTTCAACACAAGCACAAAAACGCGGAGCCCGAAGAGAGAAGGGGCGCTGGGGGCACAGGGTCCACGGAGGGAGAGAGAGTGGTGGGCGGCCCCCCTGCAGACCGGCGAACGCTGAGAGAGACGAGGACATAAATTCGTGGCCCCTAAAACCGCCACTGCCGCTCACCTGCTCGCTCGGTGGTGAGAAGCCGCAGGTCCATGGGATGGATACCTAGCTAGCTCGAGTGCTCGCGTCTCGGCCCCCGCGCATGAAGACGAGTCCACTGGCCAAAGGCAAGGGGCGAAGCAATGGAGCAAGGCGGGACGCGAAAAGAGCACCGTGAGGCCGTGTAGGTGAAGCACCCCTTCGGGTTTGGATTCGGCCAGCCGGTCTCCAAGGCAGCACGCAGAACGCCGGTTTGAGCGCCCAGCGCTGATTGGCTGAGCAGTTACGGCCGAGAAGTGGAGCCGCTAGGGTCAACTTCAGTAGCCCCAAGTCAACTTCAATGGCCCCGCGCCCAGCGTTAGGACGAGTTCACCGATCGACCCCAAACCGGGGTAGAACGTGCTTGGGAAGGCAAGGCTCAGAGCGTCGGTAACTGGCCTTGCGAGTTTCGCACCCCTCCGCGTTTGGATCGGTCCAACCCGTCTCCAGGGCAGCACGCAGAACGCCAGAAAAAGCGCAGGGCTCTGATTGGCTGCGAAGTTTGGGTTGCTATTGGCTGGGGTCTGGAAGTGCGGCGGCTGTATTACAGAATTGAGCCGTCCGAGCACTGGGTGGGGGAATGGGGCTTTTGGGCTGGTCGCTGGGGCCCTTCATGAGTAGTAGTTGCATAGTTGGTGGCAGTGCAGTCTTGTGCCCTCATCGTTTCTTCCTTCGTCCACTGTCTTCAGTTTTCTTCCATCCTTTTAGGTGGAAGGGGCAATTTAGTCTGTGACAATCGCTCCTCAGGTTCCTTACCTGTTAGAAAAGAGAATGTTACTGGTTATCTCCCTTCTTGTACACGAGAAAAGACCAGAAACCTGATCTCGAGTTGGTTGCTTATGACTTTCAAAGCTCCAAACTCTCAAATTCCAACCACCAAAAACGTTAGCACAAGCTCCTCTCTTCCACACGGAGTTAGCTCATGGATAATCACCTTTGGCATCAGAATTATCTGAAGCTCTGGTTAAAACGAGGCCCGCCCACCCACAGAACTTCTGATTCTGTAAGTCTGGTGAGCCCCCGAAGTTCTCATATCTATAAAGATGATGCGAATGTTGCGGATAACGGACCACGCTTTGCAAACCTTTACGGTTAGGAACTGTGTCTGTCTCTCATCTCAAGTTAATCACGTCTGCTGTTCTTTGACATCTAACCCTTCTTGCCTTCCCAAGAGTCTTATGGGAAGCATGATTGTCAGTTTTTTGTATTTAGCAGATTTGATGTGGAAAAAACATTTCCTCATATATCACTTCCTAATTAATCAAGACATACAATGAAATATCAGCTAATTTATTCTGAGTTTTGACAGCCTCATCCTTAATGTCAGAAATAAGTATCTGGAATGTAGTTCTTCCTTAAAACTGGTTAAATACACATCACCTGTGTTGAAGAAGTTCCAATATTTTTGGAACAACTAGGGAACCTAAGAAAGATGTTCCACTACTACTTACGAACCAAACCAGATCATTTGGGAAACGCTCTAACTGTCCTCACAAAATAATTTGGATTCATGATTGGAGGAACTGAACACATCAATTTACCACGCAGCCTCCCAAATTCTCACTGAAATGACTGAATCAAGGCTTAAACCCTAATGGCACTTAACAACAAGGAGGGAAGAATGAAATTAGAGCACTCCCCAATACCATTTGTTGTTGCTGAGTCACTCAATCATGTCCAACTCTTTTGCGACCCCATGGAATGTAGCCCCCAGGTCCCCCTGTCCATGGGGTTTCTCCAGGCAAGGATACTGGAGTAGGTTGCCATTTCCTTCTCCACCCTAATTCCATACACAAAAAAATAAAGTGGATCGAAGACCTAAATGTAAGGCTGGACACTATAAAACCCTGAGAGGAATACATAGGCAGAACATTCTTTGACATAAATCGCAGAAAGATCTTTTTTGACCCATGACCTGGAGTAATGAAAATAAAAACAAAAATAAATGGGACCCAGGTAAACTTAAAAACTTTTGCATAGCAAAGTAAACCATAAACAAAATGAAAAGATAACCCTCAGAATGGGAGAAAATATTTGCGAATGAAGCAACCAACAAGGGATTAATCTCCAAAATATATAAACAGCTCATGCAGCTTAATATCAAACAAATCACAATATAAGCTAAAGATCTAAATAGACATTTCTCCAAAGAAGACATAAGGATGGCCAAAAAGCACATGAAAAGCTACTCAACATCACTACTTATAGAGAAACATAAATCAAAACTTCAATGAGTTATCACCTCATACCAGTCAGAATGGCCATCATCAAAATATCTACAAACAATAAATGCTGGATAGGATATGCAGAAAAGGGAACCCTCCTACAATGTTGGTGGGAATGTAAATTGGTACAGCCACTATGGAGATTCCTCAAAAAACTAAAAATAGAACTGCCATATGACCTAGCAATCCCACTCCTGGGCATAACATATCCAGAGAAAACCATAATCATTTAAAAAGATACATGCAACCCAGTGTTTATTGCAGCACTATTTACAATAGCCAGGATATGGGGAACAACCTAAATGTCCATCAACAGAGGAATGGATAAAGATGTGGTACATATATACAATGGACTATTAGTCATAAAAGGAAAGAAAATAGTGCCATTTGCAGAGATGTGGATAGATCTAGAGACCGTCACATACAGTGAAGTCAGAAGGAGAAAAATATCATATAACATCTCTTATATGTGGAATCTAGAAAAAATAGTGAAAAGTGAAAGTCGCTCAGTCGTGTCTGACTCTTCGCGACCCCATGGACTGTACAGTCAATGGAATTCTATAGGCCAGAATACTGGAGTGGGTAGCCTTTCCCTTCTCCAGGGGATCTTCCCAACCCAGGGATCAAAGTCAGGTCTCTCACATTGCAGGCAGAGTCTTTACCACCTGAGCCACAAGGGAAGCCCCAAAATTCTGGAGTGGGTAGCCTATCCCTTCTCCAGCAGATCTTCCCAACCCAGCAATCAAACCGGAGTCTCCTACATTACAGGCAGATTCATTACCAACTGAGCTATCAGGGAATCCTGAAAAAGTAGTACAGATGGACTTATTTGCAAAACAGAATTCAAGACAGGGGTGTAAAGAGCAAACTTAAGGATACCAAGAGGGAAAGGGGAGGGTGATATGAGGTGGAAGATTGGGACTAACATAGAAAAACTGCTATATATAAAATAGATGACTAATGATAACCTACTGTATAGCACAGGGAACTCTCCACAAGGCTCTGTGGTGGTTTAAATGGGAAGGAAACCCAAAAAAGAGAAGATGTATGTATATGTGTGATTGATTCCATTTTTGCTGTATAGCAGAAAGTAACAAAACATTGTAAAGCAATTATACTCCAATAAAAATTAATTTAAAAAGAACAAGGAGGGAAATCATCATCAGATGGACAATCTCAGGCCTTTCTATCTGGAACACAGAAAACACTTGGAAAAGCAGAGGATCTATAGCAGAAGTAACCCCAACTTAGCCACTAACATTTGAGTCTCCGGGCATGTAATCCTCATCTTGGTAATGGATGAACAGAATTCCACCTCCCCTACCAGCTGGCTTGACACTCTGGGCAGCATCTGTCTGCCCTGGCTTTTGCTTTCAAGATGAAAATTTCGAATCACTTTGTTAGTGACATGAGCAAAGGACCTAGAACACCGGAGGATGGGGAATGCCTTCTGAACCTTGTGGCTCTTCCTGCCCAGAAAGATGGCATGGCTAGTGTTTTCATATTTGGTGCAAAGATTGGAAATTTCCTTGTTCAGGAAAGAGATTTGCCCAAGAGAAAATATTGACATCTAGCTTAGGGAAGGTCTCCCAGTGAAAGAGCCTATCTCAAGTGCCTTGACCCAAAATGAAGTTTCTTAATCAATGAACCTTCAAAATATGCAACAAACACTGAACGAGCCTTTTAGTGTCTTACTCTTGTATGTGGGGGCTTCCCTTGTGGCTCAGCTGGTAAAGAATCCGCCTGCAATGAGGGAGACCTGGGTTCGATCCCTGAGTTGGGAAGATCCCCTGGAGAAGGGAAAGGCTACCCACTCCAGTATTCTGGTCTAGAGAATTCCATGAACTGTATAGTCCATGGGGTCGCAAAATGCCAGACACGACCTTTCACTTCACTTGTATGTGAACACACAGAAATATCAAAATAAACAAGAAAAGGCTCTATCATTAAAGACAAAGATTAAAATAAGCAAATGAATAAAAGTAACAGAGGAAACAAAGACAATGCAGAAAACAGACTGAAATTTCAAAATTATAATTAGTATCTTTATAAATGCTATAAAGTTTTATAAATAAAGCTGTATAGCATCCATAGTTTCCACTTTATTTTCTCTTTAAGAGATATTTAAGAATTAGATTCTGT
Organism: Cervus canadensis; assembly: GCF_019320065.1. Taxonomy (NCBI): domain Eukaryota; kingdom Metazoa; phylum Chordata; class Mammalia; order Artiodactyla; family Cervidae; genus Cervus; species Cervus canadensis. The sequence goes on along the minus strand of NC_057407.1, from coordinate 44,888,254 downwards.
TCATTTTTAATTAGCAACTGGATGGATTTTTGCTGTTGTTGTTGGCCTGTATACTACTTGATTTGAGGGATTTTTTGAAATTTCCTTTGTGCTCTAATAAGTGGTTAATGTCGTTAAATGTTCCACGGGCATTTGGAAAGAAGATATATTTTTACTTGTTGGGTTCAAAATTTCATATGCACATTTTCAAGCTTAGTAACTGACATGTTCAAATCTTTTAAATCCCCTTTTTCTGGTGCTTTATCCTGCTTGCTCTGCCAGTTCCTGAGAACTGTTTTTGGAAGTTACTCATTACGGTTGTGGATTTGCCAATTCTTTGTCATTAGATTTAGTTCAAGCTTAGAAAAATAACAACAAAATGTGCTGATGGAAATGAAAGGCCTTAGCAATGATGAACACAGAAATGAATGAAACAGAAGAGAGAGAGTAGGAATCAACGCAACAGGGGTGTAAACTTGAGAGGGCAGGAGATGGTTTCCATGACGTTCTGCCGGGTCGTCATTTCCCCAGAGAACTGGACAAAGAGGTTGGCCATGGTGTCCCGGGGTCTCTAGCCCTCCCTGAGGTATGACACGCTCTGCTCTCAGGCGGCCAGCGCAGAGAACAGACCCTGCTGGAAGCTGGAGTCCAGGATTGCTGCACCTCGTCACTCTGGAAGGCCTGGGAGAAAGCATGATCATTCTTCCAGTGCCAACTTATTCTGAATAACCAGACACCACCTCCCTCTTGGATGGGGGATTTTCAACCGTATAATATTATTAATAACCCATAGCCCATAAGATGTCTGGCCTTTCTCCTTTAATAACAAAATTATTCATTCTAACAGGCATCACACATACTGTGGCAACTCCAGGATGAACTAGATTTCCAGTGAAAATATGTATATTTTTTGGCTACTTTGTGTGACAAATTTCTTAATGGTTGGTCCCTTTTCAGATCCTCTTTACCTTTGGCCCTGACTCCCCTACACCTGACACTGCTTTCTTCTTTTTCCTTCCTCAAAGCTCATTTTACTGTATGAAACAAATTTTACTGAAGGTGTGGCAATAGCAGAGAAAGGTTACAACACAACTGAAAACTGAGTGTTAGAAATAGACACAGATATAGAAAACAAACTTCTGATAACCAAAGGGGAGAGTGGGGGAGGGATAAATTAGGAGTTTGATATTAAAATATATACACTATTATAAATAAAATAGAAAACCAACAAGGACCTACTGTAATAGCACAGGTGACTTCCACTCAATACCTCGAAACAAACTGTAATGGAAAAGAATGTAAAAAACAATATATGTGTAAATCACTGAATCACTTTGCTATACACCTGAAACTAACACTAACTAACATTGTAAATCAACTAATTTTAATAAAAAACATTTAAGTGAGTGTTAGATGTAATGCTGGTAAGAGTGTTAGAAAGCAGGTACTTTCACATTGATGATGGGTGAGCAATTTGTCAATAATTATCAAAATAATAAATGTACATCCCCATTGACCCAGAAATTCTAATTCTAAAAATTTATCTAGTAGATATATTCTTTACATTTGCAAGATGACATTTGCTCAAAAGTGTTCATTACAGCCTTCTTTGTAATTTTTTGAAAATTGATATCAACTCAAATTTCTATCAGCAGAAGACTGATTAAATTAGAAATGAATTTGCTGTTTGTGTATGGATATGACAACGTCTCCAAGATTAATGAGTAAAGGGAAAAAAGATGCATAACACTGAGCATAGTAGACTACCATTTGTGGAGAGAAAAAAAGAGGGGCAAGAATATATGTCACTATTTGCTCATATGTAAAAAAAAACAGATCCAGCAATACTCCTGAATGATGGACAGGAAACCAGTAACTACTGACTGGGGGAGGTGGGCGTAGGACGGGGTATGAGAGACGCATTTTGTACAGTTCAGATGTGGAAGCACATAACTGTTCTACGTATTCTATCTGTACATCATGTAATTTAAACGAATACATTTATATTTTATATATGTGTATACTTTATTTATATGTCTATAATTTAAGTGGACAAAATGGAATGTGGCCCAGTGATAGCCTGCAAGTCCTCCCACCGGTGACCACATACCATGCACCACCCTCCTCCCTGGACTCTGCCTGTTTTCTGTTATTACCTCTTCTGTTCATTCAGGACTTTACCCCCCGTTCTTCCTTGTCCTCTGGGGAAAACTGTAAGCCTTAGCATGTGATCTGATGGAGCATCTGAACTCTAGCCATTACTCACCTCCCTCTAGACAGAACTGATCTCATCTAACCTTTCATCATCAGCAAATTCATCGAGAAGCTTGCCTAGACAAGTATCACCCACTCCTGACTTTTACCTTCAGCAGTGCAAAGAATCTGCAGATTATTTGAATTCAGATATTTCTCTCATTTTCTAAATTTTCCGAATTCAGAAAATCTGAAAAAAAATTCAGATTTTCTCAGATTATGAGGTCAGCCTCCCTAAGAGTCTGTGACAGGGGAGAGGAGAGGCAAGCTGTCCTTGTCCAGAGTAAAAGTCAGTTTCTTTTCCTCTTATTTTTTTTTTCCCACTGCACCATACGGGATCTTAGTTCCCTGACCCGGTACCAAACCCATGCCCCCTGCATTGGGAGAACTGAGTCTTAACCACCGGACCACCAGGGAAGTCCTTCTTTTCCTCTTTCCTGATACAGTTAACAATGAAACGAACAATCTTATACAACCATCTTGGCGAGTATCTCTGATTTTTTGCTTGAGGATAAGTTTCACATATGATAGGGTGGTGTCAAAGGCTTAACACTTCCTTTGTGATTAAAAAAGGAATTATTTTCAATCTTAAGCATTTCCCACAGGGAGATTAACTATTCACCTATCTTTCTAGTTGTCTCAGTTTTCAGTATCAGATTACTTAGTCCATCAGTAATCTGTTTTGATGAATATTGGTAAACCAGGTTATAATTTTCTTACTCTTCAGAATAATTAACCAATTATCCTAGCACTAAAGTTCTCCATTTCCTCACGAATTTGAGGTGCCTCCTTCAACACAGACCAGTTTTTTAATATGCACATAGTGGTTTGTTGCTAGCTTATTAACGTTGCTCCATGTTAATAAGTTCTCCATGTTTTGAACAAGTTAAAGATGGTTCTTAATCATCTGGGTATTAAATTTTTCTAATACAGAAGAAAGAAAAATTATCAGCCAAGAATGAAGGGACAGGGATGACAATGAAAAGATAGGGGAAATGGTTAAGACAAGACAGTGTGGTGTGTGTTGCTGAGAGTCATTCAGAATCAAGGTACTGAACTCTCTCGTGGTCTGGCTGTGGCTTGTTGCTGCTGTTCTCCAGTCACTAAGTCGTGTCCAACTCTCTGCGCTGTAGAACCTCAAATGATGAGAAAAGAGTCTGGCATCATGACTGCCTGGAGTGGGCAGTAATCTATGAGCAAGATCACAGGAATCATGCACATCATCTGTCCATACATCAACAGATGTATATTGAGAGCCCCCATATGTCAGGTACTACATTAGCTCCTGAGGCTAAAGCAGTGAACAAAAAAAATAGGATTCTGACTTCTTGAGCTTACTGGAAGAAGAGAGAAAAAAAGATTGTCCCTAGAGTAGGAAAATGTAGTCAATGGAAGTTATGCATCTTGTTTCCTTTTCTTATTAAGATAAGCAGGTGATTGTCAATTTTTGACAGCTCAGAACATTCATCCCCTTTCTTCCTATGTTTGGGTTGTTGATTGCTGTCTTAGTTTGAGTTGCCTAGAAATGGAAGCTGAGAAGGGAATTTCTGTGTACGTGATTTATTGGGAAGGTGCTTGTAGGGGAGGGCAGTGAAGGCAACAGGACAGGGCATGGGAAGAGCAAGGCAGTGGAGACTACGTTTGGCCTGTGCCTGCTAGGAGCTGGAACCATAACTTGCACACAGATTTTGGTCCCACTTTGAGGCAAGGTGTCACTTGAGAATGCCTACAGCAGTCAAACTGTGACTGCAGGCTACAAGGGATGGGCAGCCTGATTTCCAGCACTAGGGTTATAACAGTTAAGAGTAAATTTCAGGAGAAGGAAGTGAATGGGGGATGAGCCATAGCCAGGTAAAGAAAACCTGAATGTGAAATCAAGAACAGGTGCTACATTCATCATATTAGAATTCCACTGGCCTTACCCCTAACCCTAATTATAACCCTGGATATGGATGCAGCCTACCTCTGCCCTAGGGCTCTCTTTGTCCTAAGGTTAACAAATGCCCTGAACCAAGCCCAAGCCATAACCCTAAAGCTCACTCTGTTGCAACCCTAGACCTAACCTTAGCCCTGACTCTAATCTTAGCCCCAGTTGTAACCCTGATGTTTATGGGAAATCATATGATGTTTGGCATTGGGATTTGCTTCAAAGTAATTCAAGAGATGAGGGGACTGGGTGAGGCTAGAGATGGATTGGTTCTGCATTGATAACTGTTGAAGCTGGCAGTAAATACATAGAGCTCACTATACAATTCTATTTTTACATTTTAAATTTTTCATAACTTAAAAAAAAAACTGCTGAGTGTGTTGGTGGTAGCTGTTAATTTTGAAATTTCTAAGGATGAGGGAAGGCCCATACGGATATATTATCAGGACCATCTCTTTTAAAATGGAGAAGAACTAAAAAGAAACTAGAGAAGACAGACTGGAACACTTAGAGAAAAGTGTTTTTTTGAAAAATGCTTTCTCTGATTTGTCCCAGGATTTTGCCTAAAACCCATGTCACAATGGGCACCATAGAGTTATTAAAACTTATTACAGTTTTCTTCCACTAAACCAATTTCTATTTGATTATCCAGGGTGAGAAGAGGAGAGCGAAAAGCTGGCTTAAAACTCAACATTCAAAAAACTAAGATCATGGCATCTGGTCCCATCACTTCATGGCAAGTAGATGGGGAAAAAGTGGAAACAGTGGCAAATTTTATTTTCTTGGCCTCCAAAATCACTTCAGATGGTGACTGTAGCCATGAAATTAAAAGACACTTGCTCCTTGGAAGGAAAGCTATGACAAACTTAGACACCGTATTTAAAAGCAGAGACATCACTTTGCTCACAAAGGTCTGTATAGTCAAACCTATGGTTTTTCCAGTAGTCAACCTATGTTTTTTTTCAGTAATCATACATGTATGTGAAAGATGGACCATAAAGAAGGCAGAGAGCCGAAGAACTGAAGCTTTCAAGCTGCGGGGCTGGAGAAGACTCTTGAGAGTCTCTTGGACAGCAAGGCGATCAAACCAGTCAATCCCAAAGGAAATCAACCCTGAATATTCATTTGAAAGACTGACGCTGAAATTGAGGATCCAATACTTTGGCCACATGATAAGAAGAGCCAACTCACGGAAAAGGACCCTGATGCTGGGAAAGACTGAGGGCAGGAAGAGAAAGGGCCAAGAGAGGATAAGATGGTTGGATGGCATCACTGAATCAATGGACATGAGTTTGAGCAAACTGCGGGAGACAGTGAAGGACAAGGAAACCTGACATGCTGCTGTCCATGGGGTTGCCAAGTCGGACACAGCTTAGTGACTGAACAACGACAAAGAATCTGAAATGTGAAAGTCGCTTAGTTGTGTCCAACTTTTTGCAACCCCATGGACTGTATAGTCCATGGAATTCTCCTGGCCAGCATACTGGAGTGGGTAGCCTTTCCCTTCTCTAGGGGAACTTCCCAACCCAGGGATCGAACCTAGGTCTCCGGCATTGCAGGTGGATTCTTTACCAGCTGAGCCACAAGGGAAGCCCAAGGGAAGAATCTAAATTATTATAACAAGGGGAAAATAGTGTGTTGTTAGCCATGAAATTAAAATCTCACAGATACATAATTCTGCTTTTCAACTCTCGGTTCTGTGCAATTCCTATGACAGAAATAACCCCTTAATTACTGTCACTTTATGTTATATGTCGCTTTGTGGTCAAAATTAATACCCCTTGATTGTTTGTTTAATTGTCTTATATTTTCTTATATATTTTTCTCACATATGAACGTTAGGATAGATTGACATATATGTCTTTGGTATTTGATTGGAAGTACATACAATTCACAGATTCGATTGGGGATAAATGACGTATCACAACATCGAGTCTTTCCATCTGATTAACTGGGCTAACGTGTAATCACTATCCACAGGTTTTAGTCAAATCTAATTAAACATGACAGCCTTATATTAGCTGTGCTCAGGCGGACAGCTGGGGGCTCCTGAGTGGTATTGGCTGATGAGCTCTGCAGAGGTGAGGGGTCTGCAACAGTCATTTGGAGGTGAGCACAAGAAGTGACAAGAATAATAGGGGGAATTTTTGTAACATGTAAATATTTCTTAGGATCCTCAGGTTTACTGGGGAAAAGGGCAGAACTCCCTGCAGTTCTGCGTGTTATGGACTCAGGCTGTGTGTGAGCTAACTGAGGAAAGTCAGGTGTGGAGAAGTTGAGGACACTGCTGCCATATTATGCTTTCTTTTTATTTTTTCTTTTAACTTATTGTGCATTGTTTTGTTGTATTCTTGCCCTTCCCATTGCTTCCAACTTTGGAAAAGAAATCATTGTCTTTTGCAAACACCAGAAAGCTAGACTTTGTTTTTTCACCCCGAGAGTCTTCTCTTTCTAAAGGAAAATTTACCTCTCAGTGTTTCCTCTGACCCTTACTCTTACCATATTTTGTTTTGACTTTATTATACTTTATCAGTGTTCCCCTCCGTTGATTTGGATGTTCAACAGCTTCTTCAGTTTTTCTAGCAATAACCCCTAATATCTTAAAAAAAAAAAAAACATATTTCTTCATCAACATAATACACTACACAGGATGAAGCCATTAGACTGATGATCTCCTTTCTCCGTCTTCTTCCCTTTCCCTTAACTGTCCAGATTTAGTAGAAATTATATTTTAATTTCAAGTCATTCATTTTGTTAACATTTAAATAATACTTTACTTTAGTAGGGCTTTCCTGGTGGCTCAGATGGTAAAGAAGCTACCTGAAATGCAGGAGACCTGGGTTCAATCCCTGGGTCGCGAAGATCCCTTGGAGAAGGGAATGTCAACCCACCCCAGTATTCTTGCCTGGAGAATTTCATGGACAGAGGAGCTTGACTAACAGTTTCACTTTCTTTAATAACCAATGCATTAAGTATTCTTATCATATTATTGAAAGTTATTGAGACCTTAAATTATACCAATTTCAATGTTCACTGCTATTTTTGAAATAAACGTTTTAAGAATAGTTTTAGATTTATTGAGAAATTGCAAAGATAGTAGAAGAGTTCCCATATGCCCAATACTCAATTTCCTCTATTATTAATATCTTACATTAATGTGGTACATTTGTTGCAAATATTGATGATGAAAAAATATTGATACCTTATTAACTAAAGTCCATGTTTCATTCAGATATCCTAAGTTTGTACTGAATGCTCTTTTTTCGTTCCAGAATCTCATTCAGAATACCACATGACACTTAGTTGTGTCCCCTTAAGGCTCCTCTCAGTTGTGATAGTTTCTCAGATTTTCCTTGTTTTTGATGAACGTGACAGTTTTGAAGAGTACTGGTCAGATATTTTTAGAATGTCCCTCAACTGAGATTTTTCTGATATATGTCTCATGATTAGACTGGGGTTGTGGGTTGGGGAGAGGTTGCCCACAGTGGCAAACTGCTATCCTCATCATATCATATCAAAAGTACATGCTATTAACCTGACTTACCACTACTGAAAATCTTGATTGCCTTGCTGAACTGGTGTTTATCACGTTTATCTGCTGTCAAGGGATTTCTTCTCCCTTTCTGCACTATACTGTTTGGAAGAAAGTTACTATGTGCAGTCCACACTTGTGGAGTATGGAGTTATTCTCTACCCACTTGAGAGTAGAGATCTACACACTTTAACTGAAATTCCTCTATATGAGAGATTTGTCTCTGCTTCCCCATGTATTCATTTATTTAAACTGTGACTTTTTAATATTTATTTATTTATTTTTGACAGCACTGTGTCTTCCTTGCTCTGCGTGGGCTTTCTCTAGTTGCTGCAAGCAGGGTCTAAGTTGCGGTGTGCAGGCTTCTTACTGCAGTGTCTTCTCTTGTTGCAGAGCATGAGCTCTAGTTGCATGGACTTCAGTAGTTGCAGTGCACGGGCTTAGATGCTCTGTGGCATGTGGAACCTTCCCCAAACAGGGATTGAACCATGTCCCCTGCATTGGCAGGTGGATTCCTAGCCACTGACCCACCAAGGAAGTCCATATTTTAATTATCTCTTTGGCTGTACTTAGTTGCTGGGTCTTAGTTGGGTCTTAATTGGGTCTTAGTTTGGGTCTTAGCTGGGTCTTAGTTTGGGTCTTAGTTGCTGCTTGTGTGATCTTATAGTTGCGGCATTTGGGATCTAGTTCCCTGACCAGAGATTGAACCCAGGTTCCCTGTATTGAGAGAGTAGAGTTTTAGCCACTGGACCATCAGGGAAGTCCATCATGTATTTATTCATTCAATCAGTTACTTATATCAGTGTGGAGTCATGGCTATTTATTTTGTACTTGGCGTTAAAATCTAGCACTGATTTATTTTGTTGTTCAAATTATTTCAGTTTTGACCATTGGAACCTCTTTGGCCATTGGAAGCTCTCTCAGCTTTGGTAATTGGAAACTCTTTTCTGTGCCCTATGACATACCCCATCATTTTGGGTTGGGTTTGCTTTTGTGTTTTGAGCACTTCTTACTGCCTAGTACTCCCAGCTGCTCCAGGCAGGTATTGAATTTTATCACTATGTTTTGCATGTGAAGGATTAGGTTCTTTATTTGAGTTTATTCTTGTTTTCCTGGAGTACATCCTCATGTAAGATTAATGTCTTTTTCTTAAAGAAATATAAATTTGTTACAAATTTAAGGGTAAATATTAAAGAAACAGAAATAGTGTGCCAATCTTTCAAATTAATTGAGATGGGGAGGAAAAGAATCAATAAGGTGTGTTCGGCTCAACAAGCTTTTGAAATGGAGGGGAAAAGGAAAACAATGACTTACATTTCTTTTAGTGTGTGTCCTTTTTTTCCTGCTTGGCACTGGAATGTATGGCCTTGAAGGCTGCTTCAAATAAGGCTTCTGAGTGGCAGCTGACTCACATTGGAATTCTTTTCAGGAAGAAGATCCACCCTTTCTTCAGAATGTCCAAGATGGTCAGACATAGGTGCTCTCGCACTTTGCCCCATGCCTTGTGCTTTTGTTGGCAATAAGGTCATCTCACGTGGGATGAGGTGGCTTTTGTGTCCTGTCCCATGGGGTGATTCAAGTAAAATGAAAGGAATGAGCACTTTGTTCCCGTTCCTGAAAGTCCTTCTTTGTCTACTCAGCTAAGAGATAGGCCTAGCATCTTCCTTTAAGAGGCTGCTGGTGCATCCTCCATTTAATTGGTTCACGTGGGGTGGGCTTGGGAGGAATAAGGTACGCTGTGTCTCCTCACCTTATTCCGTCAGTTAAAACAGCTTCCTGTTTGCCAAGTTATTTTACCCTACATGGAGTTTGTTTCTTATTGGTTTTTCATCCCTGGGGCCCAGTCAAAGAAGCAGGAATCTATTCATACTGGTCAACTGCTTTATTTTGCTAAAGGCGATAAAATTAGTAACACCAGGAGAAGAGTTCTACTTGCTGGAGCTGAGCAGTGCCAGATAGTTACTTTTGTTCTCAGAGTCCTTGTAGTTCAGAAACAGCTGACCCTATCTCTCCTTACTGCTCTCCTATTGTGCCATCATCTCAGCGTGACTAAAGAATTTTCTCTGAGGCTCTTTGCCTTGATGGCTACCAGTAGAGTCTGTACTGAGCATAAACACTGACTAATATGTGTAATACTCATGGTAGGATACATGTCTTAGTTTGGATTCCTCCAAGAGAAGACCATAACTATGCAAGCAATTTATTTGGTGATCCCAGGAAACATAGGGCTTCCCGGGTGGCTCAGCGGTAAAGAATTCACCTGCAATGCAGAAGACTCGGGTTCAATCCCTGAGCAGGAAGATCCCCTGGAGTGGGAAATGGCAACCCACTCTGGTATTGCCTGGGGCAATCCTATGGACAGAGGAGCTTGGCGGGCTATAATCCATGGGGTCGCAAAGAGATGGACACGACTTAGTGACTAAATAGCAACAACAAGGAAACACAGGCAGGAGATCAGAGAAGAGAGACAGGAAGAAAGATGGCCAATGAAGAATGTTTAATCCAGCAAAAATAACTGGAACTTAATCACAAGGTCTTCCCTTGTGGCTCAGCTGGTAAAGAATCTGCCTGCAGTGCAGACCTGGGTTTGATCCCTGGGTTGGGAAGATCCCCTGGAGAAGGGAAAGGCTACCCATTCCACTATTCTGGCCTAGAGAATTCCATGGACTGTATAATCCATGGAGTTGCAAAAAGCTGGACACAACTGAGCGACTTTCACTTTCACAATCACATGAAGGGAGTCTGGCAGCCAGCATAAAACATACAATTGTCCTAAGGGACAGAGGAACTTCTGGTACAAAGTCATCGATTCCCCAGAAATTTCAGGCCACTGCACTAAGCAGAGCAGCCTTCAGTGAGCAGGAGAGGCGGTCAGTGAGAGAGATGCAAGGCTGGCAGCTGGCATGGGCTGAACACAACTACAGGGCCATGAGAGACGTGGGTGGAGTATCCCTCACAATAGGTTTTGCTCAATTCTTATTAACACATGTCAGAACCTGGTATGATGGTGTGATAATGCCTTGCACCTTACCAGACCATATGTACTGGTATCTTTCATTAGTAACAAACTGTAACCCTAAGTCTTTACAGTCATGTGACCTAGCTGAGCCAATCATATAAAGTCATACATGCTGGTGAAGCATGAAGTATAGTAAAGCCATAAGCTTATAGTTTTTACTGATAAAGCACATTTCCTGATAATTTTCAAAACAACACAAAATAAATGTAGCTAAAGGACGTAGTCTTTGCATGTGTCTGTTTCCCAGACCCCTTTAGGCAGAAATGCTAGCTGAAAAAAAAAAAAGAAAGAAAAGAAAATGCTAGCTGAGCACAAAAATCTGTTTTCCCATTCTTCTTGGTTGTCCAACTAGCCTATATTTCCCAGCCTCCCTTGCAGGTAAGTTTGACCATGTCACTAGGACCTCTGGTCAGTAAAATTTGAGTGGAAGTGATATGTGTGTCCCTGCCAGGCCTGATTCATAAAACCTCCTCCATGCTATTTACTGCAGCCCCTAATTGAGATGGCCAGGCCCAGGGTGACCTAAGATGGCAGAGTCAAAATTAGCCAAAGTCCTTTTGTAAGTGGGTGAAACAATTTGGAATTACTCTAGGCTGTTACTTGAACAAACAATAAGCCATTGTATTCAGCCATTATATTTTAGAGTTGCTGATTACATCACTTTGCTGGTGGTGGTTTAGTCATTAAGTCGTGTCCAACTCTGGCGACCCCATGGACTGTAGCCCGTCAGGCTCCTCTGTCCATGGTATTCTCCAGGCAAGAATACTGGAGTGGGATTTTCATTTCCTCCTCCAGGGGATCTTTCTGACCCAGGGATCGAACTCAGGTCTCCTGCATTACCACTGAGCCACCAGGGAAGCCCTTACATCGCTTTAGTCCACTCTCATTAATAAACCCCAACACCTATCCTGGGACTCCCATGGACCCTGGATGAAGAATCCCTTGCTCAGGGAAAAGTAAAAAAAAAACAAAAAACACATATACAGACAACACTAGGAAACAGGCAACTAGGATAATATTGTGACAGCCACTCAGTCATGTCTGACTCTTGTCACCCCCATGGACTGTAGCCCTCCAGGCTCCTCTGTCCATGGGATTTCCCAGGCAAGAATACTGGAGTGGGTTGCCATTTTCTTCTCCAGGATAATATTAACCACACTTAAAATATGCAGCAGAAACTCAGAAAGGCATATAAATTTGAAAATAGAGAGAGCAACTAGAGAATTAAAATAGTAAAGGTAGTTCTCTATCAGGCTAAACTGCGATAAGGAATCTTTAGCTTAGAAAGAGGATTAGATGAGCTCAAAGTCCATGAAAGCCTGAGGTTTAGCTGGCGTTCACTTTAGAGTCATCCAAGTCCTAGAACTTGGAGATAAGAAGTCTTTTATACCATAATCAGAAAGTAATATGGGACGTTCATTACGCCAAGGATAATAAGGTAGATTGTGAAAACAAGCAGGATCTAGCAGGTTTTTGATAGATGTTCACTTCACAATGGGCTGTGAAAAGGCAGATAAGAATGTTTAGTACATATTCTCAAGATCTTTTAACTTTGCTATAAAAAACAATAATTACTACCTTTTTTTAGACCCTAAACAATAAAATTTTGATCTTTGGTTAGATTCTAAAGGCTTGATCATTCAAAAAATATTTATTGAGCAGTTATTATGTTCTAGACATTGTGCTGAACATACATCTGGGCATATGTCTCTCTCATGAGTCCAGAAAGAGGAAATGAAAATCAACAATAATAAATACATTTTGTAATATTTTTAAATGTACTATACAAGGGAAAAATAGAGCAGGCAAGGAGATTGGGATGCCCTGGGGAAAGAAGTGGCATTATTAAATGAGATGGTTCAAGGAGGCGTCACTGAGGTGAGGGGAAGTGTATTCCAGGAAAGGGAACAGAGCAAAAGTGCTGAGGCGAGGGTGCCCCTGGAATGTCCAAGGAACAGCAAGGAGACCACTGTGCCTGTGGTGAGTGAGGGAGTTGGAGAAAAGAGGAAAATAAGGTCGGGGGGCAGATAGTGTAGGTCTAACGGGCCACTGGGAAGACTTTTGCTTATATTCTGGGAGAACTGGGGAGACAATAGAGAGCTTTAAGAGAGGAAGGCCATGATATGACTCACAGTTTCCAGAACATTGGCTCCTGTGTTGACAATGGACTATAGGGGAGACGGGGGCCAGGGGAGCTAGTCCAAAAATTAGGAGGTTCTTATAGGAATCTGGAAGAAATGACGGTGGTTTGGAGTAAGCTGCAGAGAGTGACAGTGGTAAGTAGATTCTGGCTTATATTTTGAAGGTAGAAGCAACAGACTTGCTGACAGATTGGATGTGGGGTTGAAAAAAATCCCACTCTTGGGCATATACCCAGAGAAAACCGTAATTCAGAAAGACACATGCACCCCAATGTTCATTGCAGCACTATTTACATTAGCCAAGACATGAAAACACCTAAATGTCCATCAACAGAAGAATGAATAAAGAAGATGTGGTGCATTTATATAATGGAATATTGTTGTTGTCATTTAGGCGCTAAGTCGTGTCCAACTCTTTTGAAATCCCATAGACTGTAGCCCACCAGGCTCCTCTGTCCTTGGGATTTCACAGACAAGAATACTGGCGTCAGTTGCCATTTCCTTCTCCAGGGAATTTTCCCGACCCAAGGACTGAACCCGAGTCTCCTGCACTAGGAGGCAGATTCTTTACCATTGAGCTACCGGGGAAGCCCACAATAGAATATTACTCAGTCATAAAAAGGAACGAATTTGGGACATTTGTAAAAGCGTGGATGGACCTAGAGATTTTCACGCAGAGTGAAGTAAATCAGAAAGAGAAAAAATTAATGTCATATATCAATGTGCATATGTGGCATTTAGAAAAGTGGTATAGTTGATGTTATTTGCAAAACAGAAATAGAGACACAGACAAAGAGAGCAAACATGTGGACACCAAGGGGGACAGGGGAGGGTGGCTGAATTGGGAGACTGGGATTGGCTATATACATTATTGATGCTATGTATAAAACAGATAACTAACTAGAACCTACTGTATAGCACAGGAAACATACTCAGTGCTCTGTGGTAGCCTAAATGGGAAGGAAATAAAAAAACAAGGGGATATATGTATACATATAGCTGATTCACTTTGCTGTGTGGTAGAAACTAACACAACATTATAAAGCAAGTGTGCTCCAATAAAAATTAATTAAAAACATAAATACCGTCATTGCAAAAAAATAGAGAAAAGATGAAAACAATTATAAGGTTTTGGGCCTGAGCCTCTGAAATCTGGGTGCCTGTAAGAGTAGAAACTGGGGAAAGACCAGCAGTTCAGGTTAGGACCTAGAAGGTTGAAATGTCTGTTAGACATCCAAATGGCAACGTCAAGTAGGAAGTTTGTTGATGAGTCTGGAGTTCAGGAGGGAAAGTCAATGCCAAAAGTATAAATTTGGAAGTTATCCATGCAAAGATGGTGTTTAAAAATCTCAAGATTAATATTGGATGCAATAAAGAGATTATTGGTATTAATCTATGTTTTTTCCCTTCTGAGAAATCTGTGAGCAATGGGTCAGCATTATAAACATAAAGGCTACATGTCTTAATTATAAGATTAGTTTCCCACCCCAATCCTCACCTCTCTATCCTTCCCATCTTCCAAGACTGAGTGATTCTACTTTATTTGCCGGAGAACCAAAGCAATGTATTTAATTAGTCATATGAGGCTAGAAGCCTGGATTGGATTCTGACCTTGTTCATAGTATGTGACTTTGGGTAAGTTAATTAACTTCTCTGAGGCTCAGTTTTCTTATCTATAAAGTGTTAATAGCTATCCTATAGAGTTGCTGTGAATTCACTGAGCTGTTATAATTAAAGCACTTAGTACTGTGCTTGGCACATATATGTGCTCAATAAATGTTAGATTAAAACCCGAGGATAAGACATTCAGTGATAACATCAGAGTGGGTATAATGTAGTTGGACTTTTGCTCTTGGTCTAGAATGGTGGCAGGTTCAAGTTCTTTTCTTGGAAGATGTATGTGTGGGAGGTGGTTACAGGTGAGTACCCCCCACAATCATTTAGGGTGCTCCATGTCAGTTTAAGCTTTACTTGTAATAATTGACCTATTTCCTATATATCTATGAAATGAGTAGAAAACATTTTTTCCTTTAAAAAAATAGTAACTGTAAGATTGTCTGAGAAATACTGATTTTAACGAAACTTCAGTTGTGCAAACCTATACTCTACTAGTTCAATTTGGGGGGGCCACGCATGTTACAGTGGGGTGTCAGCACATTACTGAAGTATGACTGGCGGGCAGTAGAGGTGGTGGAGGTAGATGCTGTGGAAGCCATGTCTCCCTGGCTGGCCCTGAAATGGTCTGGTCCTCTTTACACCTTCCAAAGCCATGAGATCATCTTGGTTGTCCAATTGAGTCCATCTTCCACACAGCAGCTGGGGGGAACTTTTTAAAAATCTGCCTTTTGATGATATCACTCTCTTACCTAAAACTCTTTTCTCCTTACCCAAACCATCACAAACCCACGGTCTGGCTCTTTCTCACGACTCCAGCCAAGGAGGGTCTTTGTTGCCTCTGTTTATCTCATGCTGTCCCTTTCCCCTTTGCTCGGTTGGCTCCTGTTCTTCCTCTGGATCTCACCTTAAGGGTCACCTCCTTAGACCGGTCCTCCCAGACCAACTATCATAAATCTGCCTATTACCTACTTTTAGTGCCTGCATCCTTTTCTTCAGAGCATTTGTCACAAGCTAATTGAATATGTGTTCATGTATCATATTACCTGATTCATCTCCTAGACTGGGATGTCCAATAAGGCCAGGATTATACCTGTTTTATTCACTATACTGTCACCCTATCCAATACCTGGACTATCCAATACCTGGCACAAATAGGCGCATACATATACAAATTGTTGAAAAATGACTCATGCGTCTATTTTCTATAATTTCTTCTATCCTCAACCTAAGCTAGTATTTCATCCATTCTGTATCTATTGATTAGACATCTATTATGAATTAGGCACTGGTTTTGGTGCTGGGAAATTATGAACTGGCTTCGACGGTAAAGCGTCTGCCTGCGAACGCGGGAGACCTGGGTTCGATCCCTGAGTTGGGAAGACCCTCTGGAGAAGGCAATGGCAAGCCACTCCAGTACTCTTGCTTGGAAAATTCCATGGATGGAGGAGCCTAGTAGGCTACAGTTCATGGGGTCACAAAGAGTCTGACACGACTGAGCGACTTCACTTTCATTTTCCTTTGGTGCTGGGAAAGCAACAGTGTGATAAAAGCAGACAAAAGTCCCTGCCCTCAGGCTGCTTTTTTGCTGGTACATCAGGCATCATTTTATGTTTGTATCTCCTGTGTCATACCTGCTTGATTTACTTTTCTGCTCAGCGTCCACTTGACCAGGGGGAGGCAGGAACTGGTGGATAGATGCTCCGTTCTTTTGTCTTTCATTCTTTGCAGTTCCTCAGAGGGCCACGGCAGTGGGACTGAGCTCAGTTGATCATAGTGTTTACCACCTAGACCAAGCACCCTTGGAAGGGCTTTCTCTCCTTCCCTCTTTTGTGTGGTCCTGATTCCTTTTCTCACCTCTATTCCATGGGATCACTCCCCTCAAGCCCTCTCTAACCCTTCTTCTGAGGAGAACCTGACCCAACAAAGCTAGCATCTTAATTATTTGGTCAGGTCATTTTCTACATTTCCATCCTGGGTCCCTTGCTATATTTTGGGTTCCTAAAGGTCAAGTGGCTCAGACAGTAAAGCGTCTGCCTACGATGCGGGAGACCTGGGTTCAATCCCTGGGTCAGGAAGATCTCCTGGAGAAGGAAATGGCAACCCACTCCAGTATTCTTGCCTAGAAAATCCCATGGACGGAGAAGCGTGGTAGGCTACAGTCCATGGGGTCTCAAAGACTGAGTGACTTCACTTTCACTTCACATAAAGGTCAAGGATTGGATATTTTTTGTTTGTTTGTATGCATTTTCCCACAGTAACTAATTCAGAGCCTGACAAATATCTGTAAACATGTGTTGATTTTGATTTTGATTAGATTTGACAAAAGGAAAGAATAGTGACTTTCCATGACCCAAGAGAGGCCAGAGTCACTTCTGGTGCAGACACCTCTGCCTAATATTGGATGAGGCTGGGACCTGCCAGGGCAATGACTGTTTTTTCTTCCATGTATCCATCCTGCATCCTTCCCAGGGCCCTGCACTCTTGACTTGCAGCAGCAGAAGGCTACCAGCAGCTTCAAGTAGCTCAGGGCCCATAGCTGGGGGGGGGGCTGACTCGCTCCAGGGGTTCCATCTGCCACCTGCTTCCTCCAAGCTGTGAGTGTAAGAGGCAGACCGGCCCCTCCTCCTCTGGAGCGGAATCCACAGTCTGTCATCTGGTGCTGGGAACCAAACGTCAGGACCCTGCTCCCACAAGGCCACAGGCAAGGGCTCAAAATGGCTGAATGAATGACTTCAGAATTCTGTACCAACCTTGACTCTATCTCATGGAAATGGAGAGTGACAGGCAGCTGGTAAAGGTGCAAAGAGCACTGGACATATTTCAGCAGACAAGAGTTGTAGTTACGGGTCTACCACTAATTCGATGCTCCTCTGGTCATGTACCACTTTTCTGCCCGCAGTTTCCTGAAAATGAGAAGGTTGGACTAGATGATCTCAAAGATCCCCCAGCTCTTGGATTCTTAAATTACAGAACTGGAAGGAACCTGATCTGTCAGTTAGACTTCACATAGTCTCTTCATCCTTAAAAAAACCCTCACTGTTGGTAACAGCTCCATGTCGGCTCTAAACCTACTAGGACCTCCGCATATCTGCTCTTTGAACTCCCAGGCAGCCATGCTCATTTATGTACATATCTGGCACATACATGATCTTTTTTTTTGGGTAACTGAAAAAAATTCTTTTTTCAGCTGTGCTGGGCAGCTTGTGGGGATCTCAGTTCCCTAATCAGGCCACGGCAATGAAAGCCCGGAATCCTAACCACGAGGCCAACAGGGAACTCCTTGTAA
This sequence comes from Cervus canadensis, assembly GCF_019320065.1. Classification (NCBI taxonomy): domain Eukaryota; kingdom Metazoa; phylum Chordata; class Mammalia; order Artiodactyla; family Cervidae; genus Cervus; species Cervus canadensis. The sequence goes on along the minus strand of NC_057407.1, from coordinate 44,870,500 downwards.
TTGAAATTTTTAATGAGATAATTGTAGATTCACGTTCAGTCATAAGAAATAATACCCTTTGCCTAATTTCCCCAATGATAACATTTGGAAAACTTTAATATGGTATCACAATTACGATATTGACATTCATACAGTCCACCTGTCTTCCTCAATTTCCCTAGTTTTACTTGTACTTATGTGTGTGTGTATCAGTTCTACATAAATTTTATCACCTATTCTAAAGCCACAAGTCCTAAAACCACCAGGATCCCTTGGGTTGTCTTTTTATGACCACTTCTTGCCTTCTTCCCATCTCACCTCATCCCCCACTTGATGGTTTTTCAAAATCTTTTTATTTGAAAATAATTTCAAACTTACAGAAACATTCCAATACACCCTGAACTCAGATTCACTGATGGTTAATTTTTTTGCCCATTTACTTTATCATTTTTTTCTATCAACAGTTTTTTTGTGAATCATTTGAAGATAAATTGCATACGTAGTGCCTCTTTACCCCTATGCAATACCTCAGAGTGTATTTATAACAGGGATATCCTTGTACACGACCATAACACAAGTATCAACATCAGCACACTGAGCCTATACTTTACTATCAGAATTCCAATTTTGTCCATTGGAATGTTCTTTACAGCATCTCCCCTCCCCCAAACATCCAGTCTAGGACCAGCTATCACATTTAGTTGTCAAGACTTTTTAGCACTCTTTAATCTTGAACATTTCCCAAGTCTTCTTTTGCGACATTGACATGTTTGAAGAATACAGTCCCTGCCTCCTTTTGAAATAGATATTCCTCATTTTGGTTTGTCTGGGGTTTCATCATCATTAGATTCAGGTTCTGCATTCTCCCTGGAAATACTGTCTAGGTGATGTGTTCTGAAGACATGTTATCCATCTGCTTTCATCCGTGAAGTCAGTTTTGATCCTGGTCAAGGTGCTGTCTCCCTGCCCCTCTGTATACTGAATACTTTTCTCTTGCTACTAATAAGCCTAAACCACCTATGGGGGAGACACACTAACCCAGGCAAATATCTGCCCCACAATAAACCACAACCCCCTAGAGCCAGCATCCGTGGATGATTCCTGCTTGAACCGATCTTTACTATACACCTTCTCTTCAAGTCCCCTTCCAGTAATGGAAACCAGGTTTTTCTCTGGTTTAGCTTCCTTGGGTCTTCCGTTCTGATCTGAGTCTTCTCCATGTCCTCCCAGTGTCCTCCATGACCTTTGGGCAGGGACGAGGCCGCTGCTGTAAACTCAGCAGCCTCAACTGGAAATGAGGTCATGCGTGTTGTTCCCCGTTAAACTGTCCACTGGTGATTTGCATATTAGAGTAGCCTGAATGCACTTACTTCCTGGATCGTTTCCTGATCCTCCACATCCCTGTCTCCCTCCCTTACCGTTTGGTGGCATTTTGTTCATTCATATTCCCTTCACCTCCTGGCTCTGGCCCACCCCCATTTAAGCCTAAGGATTGCTTTCCTAGGGGACGGCCCGGCCTGCACGAACCGAGCGCCTGGATTTCCCCCGCGTTCTCGGCAGTCAGCGTGAGTTTCATCCTCCCCATAGACTGGCCGGACAGACACCAAGAAGTGCTAGAAGTGCTCGGGGCGGAGGCGGTGGTACTGGGAGTGTGGGATACCTTTCCCGATCCAGGTATTTTCGCCCGGGACTTCTCCAGGCCAGACGCCGGTAAAGGCGCAGGAGCCGGCCACCTGCCGGAGAGGTTCGAGGGGCGCAGCACCGGGCAGCAGCGACGCGCTCCGCCCGGCGGGCGTCCTGGAGGTGGTGGCGCGGGCCTGCAGGCGGGGCGGGGGAAGGGGAGGGCTCGGCGCGCGTCGGGCAGTGACGGCAGCGCGGAGGGGAGGTGCGAAGCGCCCGCCCGCCGAGAGCCATGGCGAGAGGCCGCGCCGCGGCGCCCGCATCAGTGCCCCGGTCCACAGCAGCGCCCCCGCCCGCCGCCCCGGGGCCCACCAGGCCGCCGCCCCCGCGTGCCCCCGAGCTTCTGACGGCCGCGCGCAAAGAGTGAGGCGCCCCGGGAGAGGGGCCGCGCGCGGGAGGGCGGCGCAGGAGGGAGCGCGGGGGACCCGGAGCGCCCCGACGAGCCCCGCGCCCCAGAACCCGGGACCCCGAGCCCGGGAGCGCCGAGTCGGTGGGAGGGCAGCCGAAAGAGGAGGAGGCGCCCCAGCCGAGCCCGCCGCGTGCGCCCCGGTGCCGCCCGGCCGGCTGCTGTGGAGGGAACCGGAGCCGCCGGGCGGCCGGGACTGGGCCGAGGACAACGAGAAGGAGGCGGCCAGGAGAGCCGATCGTTTGGGCAGCTCGGCGCCGGAGGCCCCCGGGATCGCGCCTGCTACGGGGCCGCGCTCCGTGCGCCTCTCGAGGGTAAGCCCGGGACCGCTGACCGGTGACTTCAGCGCATCGGGCCCTCGGGGATGGGTGGGGAAGCTGTTTCGGGAGTGTGGGTGCATGCAGTGATAACGGCGAGAGGCCGGGACCCTGCGGGGACGGCCCCCTCCGGCGTCGGCCGCACCTGCGGGAGGGCCATGGGGCACAGAAAGGTGCCCATAGTGCATCGTGTCGGTCACGCCGCGTGGCCTGGATTCCCGGCTCCGGCGCTTCGAAGTGACAATGAGGCGACCTTCAAAGAGCCCCGAGCTGAGCCAGGCCAGAGCGCGAGCGGCACCCCATTCCTACTCACCCGCCAAACGAATGTAAACTCCATCTTCTGAGAGTGTTTGGCACGGGACAAATGGCTTTTAGGCCCCCTCCTTTCCATCCCGAGAGTTAACAAGTTCACTTTGTCACTTTTTGGACCCGAGTTTTTCAATTCTTTTCGAATCTCCAAGGTCAGCCTCCTGCAGTTACAAGAAACTTAATAAAATGTATTGCTTCCTCTTTTGTAAAGTTGTGTTCAGGAAAACACAAATCTAAAGTCCCGCTTCCTTGCTTCCCGGGTTGTCCCTGGGTGCCCCCTACCCTTTAAGTCTACGTATTTTCGACCCCTTCGCAGCGCCTGTTCAGAAACTGAAATCAGCATCCGCTTTGGGCCCTTTCTAAGTATGTCTAGGCCTCTGATTAAAAAAATATTTGTCCCCCTTATGCCTCACTAGAACTTTGCTTCAAGCAAATGGGTGAATGTTGTCAGTGTCTGCCGTTGGGTAGGCAGGATGGGTACCCTTTCCAGTGGAACATCTTTTGGTGATGGGGTAGGGTGGCGATATATACCCCAGGCAAATAAGCTAGGAACAGCGTCCTTTCCGGTGTCCAACTGCAAGAGCAGCAGAGAGGGAGGGCGCCAGACTGACCGATGGGGGCTCTGGGCGGTCTGCACCCGGGAGGGTGTCCCAAGTTCTGGTGGATGATGACAGGTCGGCTGGCAGGTTCAGAATTGGACCTGGAGTGACAGATGGCTCCTGCCTCTTGGTTTGGAAAGATCATGTGTGTGTGCCCTTCCATCTCTGGCCCCATCTTTATCACAGAGGTGCCCAGACAGTTGTGCACCGAGCCACCTGGAACGCTGACCCAGGCTTGGGGATGATGCTGAGCTGGGTAGAAAGTGCATGTCCGTGGGCAGCAGGTTAGACCAGAGCTGGGTTTCAGCTTGGTCCCAGCACCAACCATTTCCTGTTTGATGCCCCAGAGACCTGTGGGATTTGGTTTCCCACCCTCAGCTCTCCGTGGAGGGTGTCTCCACTCTGGCTGTGTTGCTCATAATCCTTCTCTCTGGTGTGTTAGAGAAGAACTTGAAGGGGGGAACCTGGATTCAGATTACAGCTCCTCTCTTTGCTGGCAGTGTGACCTTGGGTGCTTATTTAACTTCTTTGACCAGGCTCTCCCCTCTTTGGGATTGCATGCCCCCCACCCCCTGCAAAACAAAGGAACAAAACCCAAACAAACTTCCCTGAACTGTTGTAAGGATTAAAGAGTGCTGTGAATGAAAGTGTCTGTAAAAGTTTGAATGACCTGGGAGGGTTTTTAGGTCTTCTTCCAACATGACTAGATTTGTGACTTGGTAAGGTTTTTGAGCCCTAATGGGTATGATAGCAAACATAATAGAAGTTATTTTCCTTCTTATAGGTTTATTGGGAGGGTTGAATCAGATTTTGTAAAAGGACTTTGAAAATGAAACAGCATTGCTCACATTGAGAGGAGTTCCTAAACTTTGTTTCCAGACTAGCAGCATTTTACTGTTTGCCATGTGATGTGGACTTTCTTCTGAGCTCCTGCCCCTAAGCTTGCACATAGTAGGTCTCTGTAATTGTTCGATGAGGCTGGAATTAACTCTCTGGGTTCCCCCCGTGACTGTCTGCTCCCAAGGTGGAGAGCCGACCTTGGGCTTTCTCTGCCCAGCAGCTGTTGGTGTTTTCCTAGACTTGATTATTCTGTTACACCATATAGCCTAGAAGACAGCTGAGAAAGGCAGGCAGGCGGCTGCTCTTCCGAAAGAGGTGCTTCTTTTCTCCTGCTGGGCTCCAGTGGGAAAGGCATTGGAGGGTGAGGAGTTCCTTTAAACTTACTGAGGGTTGCTGATATTAAATCAAGTCTTTCACCTGTCTTTCAGTTTAGTAAACTTGAGGATAATGTTACAACAGCCAGCCTCTTCAAATATATGATCACATGACCTTTGGTTTTGACAATGAACCCTGATCTGTTTAATTCACCTGTATTTGGTATGTATTTGGATTTCTGTGAGAGGACAAAGGGATGGTCCTTTTAGGAGATTGAGATGTTAGGGGACAACTATTTCCACCAATCCCAGGGCTCATGTGGGTTCTTAGATTTTTAACCTGGGTGAGTCTCTGTTGTATACAGAAACACTGTTGAATGGGTCTTAGTGTTCCTCTCCCTCTCTTTTTCCTTCTTTTTGAATAAATGTTCCCTAATTTGACTTGCCTTTTTATTAGGTGTATCCAATTGGAGGCCACCTGCACTGTTGAAAAGTTCAAAGTTTTAGTGAAGAGAGAGAAAATAATCGCATATGTATCAGTCTGGGTGCCTCTGAACTACATACAATACCAAATGATGTGCAGCTGGTTAAAGAAAGGATTTGACATGTGTTTTATGAAGGACTGCGTGGCTTCATTATTCATGGAGAAGCAGTTTTAATTATGTATTTGTTAATAGTGCACCTGAAATAGAAGAGGGTGGAACACAGTGGAAGGTGAGTTCTTAAAATCTGTTTGGGCTTCTAGTCCAGTGTTCTAGGAAGGACTGCTCCCAGCCTCGCCTGGGTGATGGTGAGAAGCACTGTAAATCTCTATGAAGACTAACAGGGGCAGTGACCTCTCAGGCAGCCACTCACAGCCTTGGGAATGTCTTTTGGCTCCCGGGTCTCAATAGGAAAAGGATTCTACTGATGCTTCTAAAGCCGGACTTTGCCAAGTGGCTCAGTGGTAGAGAATCTGACTGCTGACAGAGGAGACACGGGTTCGATCTCTGGGTCAGGAAGGTCCCCTGAGAAGGAAATGGCAACCCCCATCCAGTATTCTTGCCTGGAGAATCACATGGACATAGGAGCCTGGAGGGCTACAGTCCATAGAGTCTGAAAGAGTCTGAAACTTACCCTCATAGCCCTTAGGGCTGAGGGAACCCTGGAAGGGGATTGGGGGGCTCAGCCTGAGGCTTCCAGCACTTCCCAGTGAACTTTCAGTGTTACTTCCATTATTCCTTTGATGAATAAAATGCAGGATTCATCTTATTTGTTTTAGTATAAAAAGACTTTAAATTGCTGCCTGGAGTCAAAAAACACTCAAAAAGATTCACCTTATTTTCCTTGGGGCTTTGGGAGCTCCCTTCAGGGTAAGCATTTGTACCCCAGTTTGATAATTTTTTTCCTCTTGGCCCCGCTGCGTGGCTTGTGGGACCTTATTTCCCCTACCAGAGGTCAAATCTGTGCCCCTTTCAGTGGAAGTAAGTAATCCTAACTATTGGACCACCAGAGAAGTCCCCAGTGTGACAGTCTTGGAGCTGAATTATTTCTAGGCTCCTTTCAAGTTGCAGGTTTTATGCTATGCCAGGACATTTAAAAGCAGAAGGTAATCTTCCTAGGGGAAATGGATTTTGTACTGATATCTGAAAAGGATGCTCCATTTTTTGGGGGGGAAATAGGTATATGAGTAAATTAAAGAACCACTAGAATATGAATTATCTGCATTTGAATGTTAAGGAAGACCCTGCTCTGGGTGTTCAGGGGACTTTGAAAAAAAAAGTTTTTAAAATAATTAGTTGAAAATCACTACAAACAGGTGGAGTAAGTGGTTTGTCTTTCTATTGAGTGTTACAGGTGGTCTCCTTTATACTGACTGAGCCACCAGGGAAGTCCCATCCTTAGCATACCATTCAGAGCTCTCCCCTTTTCATTGTGCTCCTTCTAATGCCTGGGCTTAGTTAGTAGATAGTGTGAATATGTTGACTGAAAAAAATGCCTCTGTCTCCTGACTTCTGTTTACACAGATTAGCTATTGGCAAATTCTACATTTGATAACGTAGATGCAGGTGTATTTGCAGCTCTTAAAATAGATACTAATTAGAATAGGGTATGAGATTTTATTTTTCTCTCTCCAGGTTTGCAGAGAAGAAACATCCATGCATGTGGAGAACTGGAGGACTTAGATAAGATCTCCATCAGTTCCTCTGATGTTCTGGTAAAATCAAAGTCCTTCCAGCAGTTCTTTTTTTTTTTTTCAGCAGTTCTTTATTATCAGCAGCATATGCTCTGGGTGGGCCTGAATTTTTTTTTTTTTTTTGGATAGTGGTGTTCTGCAAGCTGTCAGTTTCACAAAAAGTAGAGGAGGCATGATCTAGTAGAATGTAGGCTCACCTCCTTTTATTATGAAAGTGAAAGTGAAAGTCACTCAGCCCTGTCTGACTCTTTGCAACCCCATGGACTATATATATAGTCCATGGAATTCTCCAGGCCAGAATACTGGAGTGGGTAGCCTTTCCCTTCTCAAGGGTATCTTCCCAACAGGTCTCCTGCATTGCAGGCAGATTCTTTACCAGCTGAGCCACAAGGGAAGCCCTTTTATTATGGTCCTTAACAAATAGTTTCCAGTTTGAGATGTGGCCAAAACTAGAATGTCTCTCTAGGGTGCTGGAAATGGTTTGGCTTTGCTTGTAGTATTGAATCATGCATTTTAACTAGGAGAAGCAGGTAAGCAGTGAGTGCAGAGACTGTCTTCAAGTTACTGTTTGAGGACCACAGGCGCACTTTTCTTGGGGAGGACAAATTTCTTTGACCTCCGGGAGCATTGATTGTCTTCAGTGTAATGAGGAAAGCTGGGAGTGAGTGACTGTAGATGCCTTGGCTAATTATGCCAAAGTGGCTAAGGGTCCAGATTCATGGTGGAACAAAAGGTTGTGGCTTGGATGGAGAATGGCAGTGGGAGGAGGGGGATGCTCGTGAGAGGAAAATCTTGTCTGTTATTGTTTCTGCCTGATCTTGGTCACTGCTGTTATGGCCCCAACTGATTGCAGGAGTGTTTAGTTCAGTTCAGTCATTCAGTCGTGTCTGACTCTTTGCGACCCCATGGACTGCAGCACACCAGGCTTCCCTGTCCTTCACAACTCCCAGAGCTTGCTCAAACTCATGTCCATCAAGTTGGTGATGCCATCCAACCATCTCATCCTCTGTCATCCCCTTCTCCTGCCTTCAATCTTTCCCAGCATCAGGGCCTTTTCTAATGAGTCAGTTCTTCGCATCAGGTGGCCAGAGTATTGGAGCTTCAGCTTCAGCATCAGTCCTTCCAATGAATATTCAGGACTGATTTCCTTTAGGATTGACTGTTTGATCTCCTTGCAGTCCAGGGGACTCTCAAGAGTCTTCTCCAACATCACACTCCAAAAGCATCAATTCTTCCATGCTCAGCTTTCTTTATGGTCCAACTCTCACATCCATACATGACTACTGGAAAGACCATAGCCTTGACTAGATGGACCTTTGTCGGCCAAATAATGTCTCTGCTTTTTAATATGCTGTCTAGATTGGTCATAGGTTTTCTTCCAAGGAGCAAGTGTCTTTTAATTTCATGGCTGCAGTCATCATCTGCAGTGATTTTGGAGCCCAAGAAAATAAAGTTTGTGACTGTTTGCATTGTTTCCCCATCTATTTGCCATGAAGTGATTGAACCGGATGCCATGATCTTAGTTTTTTGAAAGTTGAGTTTTAAGCCAGCTTTTTCACTCTCCTCTTTCACTTTCATCAAGAGACTCTTCAGTTTCTCTTTGCTTTTTGCCATAAAGGTGGTGTCATCTGCATATCTGAGGTTATTGATATTTCTCCTGGCAATCTTGATTCCAGCTTGTGTTTCATCTGTCCTGGCGCTTCATATGAACTACTCATGATGTACTTGCAGGAGTGTAAAGCCCTATTATTCAACGTGTGGTGGGCCGGCCTGCATCATCTGCATTACCTGGGAGCTTGTGACACCCTCAAAGTGGGAGACCCTGCCCAGACCTGCTAAATCTGATTCTACTTAGTAAACATGTCCCGAGGTGGTATTACTTGTCAGGCATTCCTTCATGGTTACACAGAGTGTTCTTTTTAGAAGCACAAGGCCAGATTTCAAGTATATTGGGAGGAGTAAGTGGCCAGCACACCCTTGCTCCCTATGTTGTTGGGGAGAATTGGTGCTCAAAGCGGGAAGACTGCTGAACCCATTCCCTTCTCAGTGCCCTCCTCTTCCCTTCCTTCATTTGTATGCAAGGAACCCTAAAATTGGAGGACCCAAAGAGGGCAGGGACAAACTATCATTCTAATCAGAAGTGAGGAAAAGCAGCCCAAAACTTAGCCAGCGATTTACCCTCCCTACCCTCACATTGAGAGGTGTTTTAAGCTCTTAAAAGTATGCCAGAGTGGTCAATTGGGTCTTCTCCCCAAATTCTAGCCAAGTAGTTGAAAGGTCCATGTATCCATCCATCTATCCATCCACCTACCCCATGAAGAGTCACTCTTCAGTGTTGGGTCATGTGCTGTGAACACCGGAGACTTCAAAAATGACAGAGTGGGAGCCAGATGGAAGGTAAATGGATCTGACCCCAGTAAGTCTAACTCTCTCCACCCTCCCTTCTTCCCTGCCGCTTCCCCAGCAGGTATAGGGCCATAGGGCTGCCATGCTTCTTTCATAATCTCCTGCGGGGGTGGGAGCAAGTTACCTGTCTTTGCCAAATTTTCTTTTTCCCCCAGAGGTGCCCAAGTCCCCCCAGTCTGAGATGAAGGGAAATCCCTAATGCAATGACCATTTTTAGTTCTTTAAAAAATTTTTGGTAAAGTAAATGTCTCATAAAATTTACCATTTTAGCCATTTGAAAATGCACAGTTCAGTGGCATTAACTACATTCATATTGTTGTGCAAATATCATGACCGTCTATCTCCAGAACTTCCATATCTTACCCCGGAGAAGCTCCGTACTGAGTAAACACTAACTCTCCACCCTCCCTCTCCCCTCAGCCTGTGGCGAACACCATTCTGCTTTCTGTCTCTTATCAGTATGAATATCTAAGAATCTCATATGAATGGAATCATACAGTATTTGTCTTTTTGTATCTGGCTTGTTTCACTTGGCCTAATATCTTCAAGGTTTAACATGTTGTATCACACACCAGAATTTCATTCTTTTTTGAAACTGAATATTATTCCATTGCTATGTATGTAAATATTTTGTTTATCCATTCATCTCTCTTTGGACACTCACGTTGCTTGCATCTCTTGACTGTTGTGAATAATGCCACTATGAATGTGGGTGTATAAACAACTGTTTGAGCCCCTGCTTTCATTTCTTTTGAGTATGTATCCAGAGGTGGAATTGCTGGATCCTGTGGTAGTTCTGTGTTTAATTTCTGAGGAATCACCATACCATTATTCTCAGTGAGTGCAGCATCTTGTATTCCCATCAGCAATGCACAAGGGTTCCGATTTTTCAACATCCTCACCAACACTTGTGATTCTCTGTGTTTTTTATAGTTTTATGCTGTGTGTATTTAATTAAATTAATTATTACTATTTTTGGCCACATAGCATGTGGGACCTTAGTTCCCCAAACAGGAATTGAACCTGAGACCCCTGCATTAGAAGCACAGTCTTAAAAAGAAAAAAAAAAAAAAAAGAAGCGCAGTCTTGACCACTGAACCACCAGGCAAGTCCGATTTTCTGGGTTTTTTTTGATAATTGCCATCTTACTGGGCACGACATGGTGATTTCAAGTCACTCTTCTCCCTAAGTTCTGTTATCCTCCAGCACTAACCAGGGTCTTTGCCTTGCTTTGATCAGGGGATTCCTGAAAAGTGGTTGATAACAGGAGCTCTTGCTTCAACCCTTGCTGCTATTTGCCGTTTAACTCGAGGGGCATCGCGTTTAATTATTTAGTGAGTGTAGTGGGATTCAGGTTAATAAGGTTTCTAGAAGCTGTTAGTGCTTTAGTGTCTGCGTCTTTATGATCTTTGTTTCTATTCTTCCCTCACGTTTTTTATTTTGAGTGGAAATTGGAGTGTGTGAGCTGGGGACCAAAGAGGATGAAAACAGAAGGGTAACTCAGTAAGACAGTCCGTTCCATTTTGTGATTCTGAATACAGGGTTCCAACAGTTAATTTGGTTTGACTTTGAGTGGTGGTGAGGGGTAGGGGGGGTTGGTGGACTGACATCAACAGAGATCTGGCAGCACAGTTAAAATGTTAAGGGCATTTTTTTCCTAGTTAAAACAAGAGTCCAAAGATGTTGGCCTTGCTTACATGGGAGAATTTCAAGCCTGGGAAGAAAATTGGAGGTTTACTTAAAGGGACAGGCAGATTCTTGTCAAGTTAAATGTTGGACCAAAGTTGGAGTTGGTAAGCTCTATGCTGGGGGATTAAAAACATCAACAAACAAACAGAAATCCAAACCTATGATTCTGGAATAGCAGCATAATGATTTAGAGGAAAGATGGGGAGCAGGAAAATGAGCAATTTGTTACATGTATGACTCACTGGCGCTCTGTCTGAGTGGTACATCCGGGTGCAGGCTTTCATTGTGGAGAAGAGTCCTATCCAGATGAGTATTTCATCCCAACCTTTGCATCTAGAATGTTTTAAATAAAATGCCGAGTGCTATGGGGATTATACAGTTCTGCTTTATGGAGCTAAGTAGGATGTAGCCTTGTTTTTTTCACTTGTTAAAAATTAAAAACATCCAGATGTAACAATCTGTCTGGATAAACTAGCATACTATTTTGTTTGTCTATTTTTATGAATACTAGATAGGCATCCAACACTTTTTTAAAAAATTCTTTTCTTTTTTTGCAATGCCATGCAGCATGCAAGATCTCAGTTCCCCGACCAGGGATCAGACCTGGGGAGTCCTAACTGCTGGACCACCAAGGAACTCCATAACATACTGTTGATGTGTTCGAAGCCATGTCCCCTCCCCCCATCCTTTAAGATTGGTGCTTTGTCAGGGACAGATATGTTAAACCCAGCAAAGAACTCTTGTTTGTGACAGCTAGTTCCTGAATATAGTACCTTATATGATAATCTCATATAGTTATTAAGAAGATGAGATAGATTAATATGTATGCTTGACTCAGTAAGCATTTTGTGTTAGCCATTATTGTTGCTGTTATTGAACTCCTTATGTCCATTCATCCACAGATACTTTTGAACACTTATCTGTACCATGCCCTAGAGGTATATGCTGGCCTTCATTTTTGTGGTACTAACAGGAATGGCCCCCGTGACCTAAGGCAGTGATGAGGCTATGGCTTTTGTTCAAATGACAGCTATCTTCCCTCCTTTGGCTTTGAGGAGGAGGGGTTAACTTTGCAAGGATCCCAGAGAAATCCCTCTGGATGTGATATTTGGAAACAAATAACAAGACATTTCAAAGGTCTCTTAAAAGGAGAAGTGTAGTTTGGTGTTAAAATTCTGAGAAAATACCCTTCTATTTGAGAAAATAAGCAGAATATTCTTTCTACTACCATAGTAAATAAGGAATGACAAGCAAATCATTGGCAAAATAGACTAAAATGTGCACTAATGCAGTGGATGTGGTTATATTATACTTGCAAGGTAGGGAAATAGTTTGTATTATTAGATGAAGGAACTACTTTTTATGAAGTACAAGAGGAATGTCATAGCAACTATTAAATGTTAACATGAAAGAATTTTAGGTGGGCTAAATCTCTTGATACTAAAAGAGAAATGATACTCATGTGAAAGGGGATAAAGTAAATATTCCTGGGATTTTGGTCATCTTATTAGTCAAACCTTTATCATTTATGAGATAGTGAATTCTCTGTTTGGCAAAAGACAGCATGATAGAGAATGATCAGGATAATCAAGTCTCAGAAATTCCCTCACAAAGTCAGAAGTTGCAGCAACGTTTGTTCACAAGGACAGCCAAGGGATGCAGTTTGTAGACTCTCCTAAGAGAAGGCTGTGGCAGGGCAGGGGTGAGTTAGCGGAGGCGACTGGCTTTCTCTTGGTGAATGTGCCCAGGGCAGTCTGTGCTCCAAGGTCCCATCCACCTCTGGGTTGACTGAGACCTTCTGTGAAACTGGCTTTACGCAAGGAGAGAGAGAGGTGACTTTACCTGGGGTTGTAAATGATACTGTGGGTGGAAAGAAGTGGATTCCTTTGAGTAATGTTGGGAGGATGAGCCCTGTTCTCACTTTGAGTAGATGGTGGTAGGGTTGGAGGGGGCAGAGTCAAGGATGGGGCTGAGATTTCCAAACTGTATTAACATCTCTCAGTTATGCAGGGGTGAAGGCCTGGAGGATGCTATTGTGAAGGTGCAGTGTGTGAGGTGTTTGTGAGATTGGTGGTTTAGTTACCAAGTCATGTCTGACTCTTGTGACCCCATGGACTGTAGCCCACCAGGCTCTTCTGTCCATGGGATTCTCCAGGCAAGAATACTGGAGTAGGTTGCCATTTCCTCCTCCAGGGAATCTTCCCGACTCGGGGAATGAACCCAGGTCTCCTGCATTGCAGGCAGATTCTTTACCCCCTGAGCTATGAGGGAAGCTTTTGGGATGGGGGACATCTGGGGCTGATGCTTGGAAGAGAGATCTGAGTATGAGGAAAAGGTCTGGTGGCCATCCCTGTGTGGACAGTGATGATAAGTGTAGAAGCACTCACACAGGTTGGCCAGGAGACCGAAGTGCTGGGGGAAAGTGTTCTTGTGGCAATAGGTGGGGTTCATGGGTCCTTCTTCTGTGAGAGGCCAAGTAGGCTAAGGGCTAAAATGTTCTTCGTGTTTGTTTATGCATAATAGGTGTGCATTTATTTGTAGAGTTGTATCTCTCTGTGGTTCTCTATGGTTCAGAAGAGATGCTGGCTTAGCCTTGTACTCTTATAGTAACACATCGACTGTAAGAATTCTTCGAGTATTTGTGAACATTTGCAGGTTTTCTTGCCAGACATCATGTGGGTTTGTGTCACATATTGTTTGTGTCTGTATTTTTATGATTTCCTGAAACAATAAGCTCTGAGTTAGATTTTTCTGCACTTTGTGATCTTTGTACACCTTTCTTGAGGTTTTACAGTTTGTGATATTGGAGCTATAGGATTGTGATAAAATTGGAAGGCATTAGAAATTGCTCATTTTAGCAGCCCCATCAGAATGGACAAATGGACAAATAAGAATGGACAAAATAAGAAATTTGACAATATCAACCACTGGTGAAAATGTGGAACAGCTGGAAGCCTCACGCACCATATTTGAAGAAGAACAAACACTGGGAACACTGGCAGTATTTACTAAAGCTGAGCATATACATTGCAACCCAGTGATTCACTTCTCCATATGTGCGCGACAGAAACCAATATTCTTGACTTAGTTCATAGCAGCTTTGCTAACAGTAGCTCCAAAGTAGAAAACCCCAAATGTCCATTGACCGTATACACAGATTGGTATGTCCAAGCAACGGCATGCTACTCAGCAATACGAAGGAGTGAAATACTAATCCATGCAACAAATGGATGAAAGTTATAGGCAAATGTTGAGCCAAAGAGAGATTTTCTGGCGGTCCAGTGGTTAAAGACTACACACTTCTGCTGCAGGGGTACCGATTCTCTCCCTGGTTGGGGACCTGAAATCATGCATGCCACTTGGTGAGGCCAAAAAACACAAAACAAAACAACACAATTGAGTCAAAGAGACCAGACACAAAAGTGTACACTGTAGGATTCCATTTTCAAAAATAGGCAAAACTATCCTGTAACAGGGATCTGAATAGTGGTGGTTACTTGTGAGGAGGTATTGACTGTATAAAATATATATGAGTAAAAATTAATGGAGCCAAAAATATAAGATAATTAAAGGTTCTAGGTGATTTGGCAACTGTTAGATTTTAATGCAACATGATGTAAAATATTTGCTCCATAGAATTTAACTGTGCTCAAACTTGTGGGTTTTATACCATTCCCCATTCCCCCCTACCCCCCTGTCTTGAAGAACATATACACACATACCCTAGTAGATGGTCCATCAGGCAGCTGTTGTCTGGTCTGGGAGGTAGTTGGGAAGCCTGAGTGTTTACTCTTCTTCGCTGGTGCACCCAGGGTGTATTGTTACTATTGTGGGCTCGGACCTGGGCTAAGGTGAAGTCACTGAGGCGCTTGCCTCAGGTAGCACATTTAAGGATGAGGTAGTAGCCAAAAATCTAAGTAATCAAGATCAACAGTATTTTAGTGCCGTATTTCTAAAAAAAAAAAAAAAAAGGTAAACTAATGCAAAGAAATCTTTAAAAAAAAAAAATCAAAAATTTAAATAAAGGCAGAATTGGTATTACTGAGTTTTGTTTTGCCTGATGCCCTAATATGGTTTGGCCAGGTGTACCGTTGTAGGCCTGAAGATGAGCCAGGGGAGTCTCTAAGACTTGAGAACCATAGACTTGACCTTGGCTGTATGACATAAAAAGTGTGAAAGTGAAAGAACAAGGTTAATAAAGACTAAAATGATTCTGTTAATGCTTTTAGTGCTTTGTGAATGGAAACAACTCTTATTTTTGGAAAGGAGTCTCAGTATATTAAACATTTCAACAAAAGGGAATAATGTATAAAAGTACTTATGATAGTCCTTAAAAATACCACAATTATTATTTAAATTTTTGTGAATTTTGCCATGTTAGCTTACAGCAGGAGTGGCATTGGTGTTTTAAATCGAAACAGGAAGCTGTCAAGGCTTAGATAACTTATTCATGGCATTAACAAGGTATAATTTGGTGTGTAACAGTGTTGAACAGTAGGAAAAGTTAATGATTGCCCACCTTTCAGCTAATCATGTGATTGCTCTTGATATAATTACCTGGTAGGCAGGGATAGAATCATGTAATTTGCTAGCCTGGTGCTGCATGCTTACAAACATTGGTGCTATTGTGTGTCACCAAGCGCGGTTTCTGAAATGTGGCCGTCTTTGTCTTTTTCTGCTGAAGAAGCCCCATGTATCATGTCCGTTTGTCTCTTTGTTACGGTCAGGATGTGTTGCTTGGACTGAGAGAGATACCAGATTTTTTCAGCTTCTCTTCCAATTGCTATGGATACTGTGTCAGTGCTATTGGGGTCTCCTCTTGTCAATTTCAGACAGGTTTCCCCTTGGACGCTGAAATCCGTGTCCATCCTGATGTTAACGGGCCACTTGTTCAAGTGCAAGAGGGCTTTTGAAAGTGCACCGTGATGAGAATTAGTTTGAAAAAATTATACCAGAGAGGGTTAAAACTTTCTGAACTTGTAAAGCCTCACTTCTTTGCTCACCCCCAGCACCCCCACTTTCTGATTTTGCTGTTCATGGTTTCCTCCTGGTAACAAGCAGTGCTCAGTGGGAAAGTCAAGCTGGCCTAGAGTCTCCCTGTCCCAGAGAATGACTTGCCAGGGCTCCTAAAGGGGCCTGTAGTTGGGCAGAAAAGCCCACTTGGTGGCATCCTGGTTGTTCCTTGGATGTGGAATGGTTTTTCATTAGGAGTTCCATTTCTTTAGTAGGCTTTTCAGATCCTTTTATTTGCCTCTGGTGTTAGTTTTGGCAAGTTGCATATTTCAGGGAGTGTCTCCATTTCATTTAAGCTGTTGAATTATTTATTGGCATAACCATGGCCCATTTAACGTCCAGAAGATCTGGAGCGATGTCCCCACCTTCTGTTTCTGATATTTGCCTTTCTTGTTGAGAACCATGTCCTGGGAACTGGTGGATCAGAGTTAAGTCAGCTCAGGAAAACGGGTGGGGGTGGTTTCAGGAAAGGGAGGACGGAGGCCGAGGAGGTAGGAGAGCCTGGACGTGGGGGAGGGCAGGGGGCGTGCCTGGGCCTGCCCTTGGCCCCTCCGTTCCCTGGAAGTGTCCCGGAGGGGAGCCGGTCACGTGGGCAGTGAGCTCATTAGGCTGGGGACACCAGCTGGGCTATTATTAGGGCCTTTAAGGTCTGTGGCAGATGTTCTTGGGCCGGGTTCCAGCCGCCCTCACTTCCCACATATGGCATCATACAGTACATGGAAAAAGAGCGACTTGGAAACAAACGACTTTTCCATGAAACACATTATTCCCTTTTCCCATGAACTTTTTCCTTTTCTCTCTCTGTTATTCCTTCTGTCTCTCTTCTCTGTGTGTTCCCTCTCTGCGGCTTTTCCCCTCCCTCTGTCTCGCTCCTCTTTGTATTTCTGTGTTGTTTTCACTCCCCTGGGCTCCCTTTGTCCCTCCCTCCCATACTTCCTTCTTTGCTACTTCTAGGCCCTTTTATTTAACCCTGTATGGACTTTAAAAAGACACAGTAGGATAGGAAGCAAATTTGCCCGTTTTAGGTTTAAAGTGAACCTTGGCATTTCTAGAAAGTATAATGAATGCCCGTAAGGCCGAGGGTAATGTTCCGTTGGAGCTTGTTTGGCTTAATGCCATCTTCAGTCCTGTGGCACAGTGGTAGCTTCAGGGCCGCTTTAAAACCCGAACAGATCGATGAGCCAGCCTGGAGCACTGGTAGTTTTTGTTTTCTTTGGCACACAGTTTGTGCCTTGTCCGTTCTGCTGATGGACCTCTCATGCATCTCATTGACCAACTTTTATCGGTCCTCCCCTCTCCCCTTCTCTTTAGAGTAATCTACATCTCAGCTTGGAATCACAAGGTAGAATCAATATCAAATTGAGTTGAATTATTGTTCTAGGAGCCTGAATTTCCAATAGGAAATGTGCTGTTACGTGATATGACTTCAGTGTATATTCTTTAAAGCTCAGAGTCATGCAAGCTTCATTACAGAAGTTTCCTCCTGTTTGTGTGCTGATATTTTGAAATATTTACATTAATTTTGTAGCTATGGCACAACATTGTATTCTTATTTCAAAAATAATGTGATAATACATACATACATGAGCATTATTTCTTACTCTCATGATGGCTATAACTTTCAGAAGTAGATCTCAAGAAAAACCTTCTATAACCTAGGCATTTTTCTTTGAGTGAGAGTAAGTATAACTATTTTGGAAAGGTACTTCTTTTCAATTTAAAAAAGTATTTAGTTGTAAAAAGTTTTAAAAACCCCACCCCAAACCCGAACTATAGAGTGAGATCACAAGAAAAGTGATGCTGAACTGGGTGACTAATTTATTCATATTGATTTCCCTGCTAATTGAGAGATTGGGAAAGAAAAACAGAAGCAGCCTTATTTTGTTTTCCTAACCTTATCTGGAGAAGAGGAATCTTACAGACTGGTGGGTACAGGTGCTGGAGCTCTGGACTGTGGGCAGAGATGTGTCCATGCCTGCATCCCATGTGTTTGCTGAGCGTTTTATGCTTATTCCAGGAAGGTGGTTGGTTGTGATTTCATCCGTCTTCAGCAGGTAAACGTCACCTTTGGTTGGAATGAGGGCATTCTTGGCAGAGTAGGGGGCTGGTGGTCTACTTAGAATGACGATTGCTAAGTGTGTGTTGACTGGTTTCCCTGGACCAGGAGTTGAGATTTGACAGTAAAGGAGACACTTGACGTCTGGGGACAGGAGAGAGAAGAGAGAGACATAAAGGAGAAACAGATGCACGATGTAATGCCAGGTAGGGAGCAGAGGTGATGAGCAGAGACCCAGTAATAGTGCAGGGAGGGGATTGAACCGTGGGAAAATACAGAGACACAGAGTCCCAAGCAGGGCAGAATGCAAGTGCCCAGGCCGCTGCAGAAAGGCTGGAGGGTAGGACCTCCTTGGGGCAAGTGGACACAGATAAGTGGGTGGTCAGGGCAGGCCTGCATTCCACTAGCCTTCCGGGTCCTGGTCAGGAATTGAAATTTTAATCCGAATTTGATTGGAAGGAAGTTGCTGGGGTGGCGCTAGTGGTAAAGAACCTGCCTGAAGATGCAGGAAACAAGAGCGATACGGGTTCAGTTCCTAGGTTGGAAGGATTCCCTGGAGGAGGGCACGGCAACCCACTCCAGTATTCTTGCCTGGAGAATCACATGGACAGAGGAGCCTGATGGGCTACAGTCCTTAGGGTCACAAAGAGTTGGACACGACTGAGGCAACTTGGCATGCACGCGTGAATTGATGGACTTCTTTCAGGGATCCCCCAGCTGCTGTGTGGAGAGCCAGGGCTTGGGGGCAGGAGTGACAGCAGGGAGACAGGAGAGGTTGGTCCAGGCCCCCCGAGAGCGGTGGCAGCTCCGGAGAAGCGGAGGGACGTGATGTGGCCCTGGGGCTGGCAGTGTGGGATAGCTGGCCGATGGTGAGGGGAGCCGTGAGCAAGGCCGGTCTAGTGTGATGGCTTCCGTCTTACATGTAGTCTAAGTGGGATTGTTTTAACTTCTTTTTTTTTGTTTGTTTGTTTGCTTTAACTTCTTAAAGCATTTACACAATTAAAAAATCCTGGTGTTGAAAATGCTTGTGTGTAATTTGTTAGTCAAGTATTTGGTAGGGACACCGGGGTATAAGCTTTCCCGACACCACAGAAGTGAGCAGAGGCATCCTCATCTCAAGTGGGAGCTAAAGAGGGAGGGCGAGAGCGCTGTTTTCTTTTATGGTTGAGAAATGAGTCTTCGCGGCAGGAGTCAGAAGGTACATCTCAGACTTCATCCCAGATCAATGAGCGTGAAGAAAGCACAGATGACAGAGAGAGAGGAGCAGTTTCCCTCAGAGCACAGTGTCAGTAACAGCTGATGGTAATTAACCTTAGGCGTTTGGATTTTCAAAATTGAAAAAGTTCCAAAGATTCTTTAAAGGTTTGATAGTCTTGTCTCATTATACGTATGCACATTTGTTTAACCTGTGTCTGGAAACAGTGCCCTCTTGGAAATTGCTATTTTATTTTTCATGTTTTTTTAATTGAAGTATAGTTGATTTATAATATTGTGTTAGTTTCTGATGTCCAGCAAAGTGACTCAATTTTATATATATATATGTAATATATAGATTCTTTTTCAAATTATTTTTCATTTCAGTCTTTAACAATATATTGAATACAATTCCCTCTGTCATACAGTGGGACCTTGTTGTTTATACATTTTATATCTAGTAGTATGTATCTGCTAATCCCAAACTAATTTATCCCTCCCCCGACCCTTTCCTCTTGGGTAACCGTAAGTTGGTTGCCTATGTCTATGAGCCTGTTTTTTTTTTTTTATGAGTCTGTTTTTTAAATACGTTTGTATCATTTTTAGATTCTGCATATAAGTGATACCTCTGGCATTTGTCTTTCTCTGTCTGACTTACTTCACTTAGTATGATAATCTCTAGGTCCAGACATGTTGCTGCCATTGGCATTGGGAACTTGACTGTTTTAAAAATGTTTCTCTCATATATTAGAGTGAGGTTGTCTGAGGTGCATTTCCAATTTCCTTATGATGGACGTGGATGATAGCATTTTCCCCCCAGGGAGGATCAGAATTTCAGGGACCAGGGGGATTAAAAAGATTAAACAGCTGATCCAGGGTTTATCATTATCACTGTCGCTCACCTCAGCAGTCTGAGATTATTTCTCTCCCTGCAAGACTGGCCTTCAGGCATGGCACGGGGAGAAACCGAGCATGACCATAGCCCCTGAGAAGCGAGGGGCCTCAGCTGGTCCACGCACAGCCTTGGTGGGTCTGAGCTAAGAATACTTAACAGCTTCCCTGGTAAAGCAGGTGCTGATGCTTCAAGTGGGTCAGAGCTGAGGTTATGGGCAAAGAATTTGGAGGGCACATTCTCCTGGAATCTGAAGTATTTGAGGACAGAGAGGCATGCTGCCTTCTGGAAGAGTTTTTTTTTTTTTTAAATCACTCCAAGACTATGACACCAATATTTTTTACCTCTCTAAAACAAGTGTAGTAGGCTGCTGTCCTTCTAAAAATGAAACTTCACTGTCATGGAATTAAAACACCGGCTGCTTTGTTTGGAAGTGTAAGAAGGAAGGGATTTTTCTTGTTGAGTAGGATCAAGTTAGCTCTTTTAGGAATATAAATTCCAGGCTAGTGTTTCCTTAAAAACTGATATTTTAATGTGTTTATACTGGCGCTGTTAGCACATCCCATTCTGGGCTCTTTTTAATGGGCTCTGGGTAATTACTGTGGCCTCCCATCTCAGCCAGGACACTGAGCCATTGAGGAAGACAGCTGGCTGCTTATTAGCCACCAGCGGGTGGCCCCTGACCCCTCCTCCTTGAAGATGGTGTGAGGCACAATTAGAGAGCCCTGGAAGGGGCATAAGTGATTGCTGGGCCATAAATAATACAATCTACCCTGTCTGTCTGTGAATGTGATGAGGCCCAGCTGATGTGATGTTCAGAAGTCAGAACCTCATATTCTGGGTCCAGCATGTTCAGGCTCTGTGACCTTAGGTGAATTCTTAGCCAGTGAGCCTCTATTTTTCCATCTGTAGAATAAGACTGTGTAGTGTGATTGTGGGGTAAAGAAGGTGATGCATAGAAAAGTTTGCCTTATTCTTGCTGGTTTGGCAGCATGTGGTAGGCATTTAGTGAAGGAGCTCTGAGCCTGTTCCTTTGGGGCTGGTGAATTTCAGTGTATTATTATCCCCTTCTTCCTCCTTCTGCTCCAAGCCTCTCTGCCTCTACCAGGGAAGAGTTAAGCATTTGACATAAGGTCATTTTCCCCCAGGGGTTCAGATGTAAAGAATCCTCCTGCAGTGCAGGAGACACCAGAGATGTGGGTTCGATCCCTAGGTTGGGAAGATCCCCTGGAGGAGGAAATGGCAACCCACTCCAGTATTCTTGCCTGGGAAATCCCATGGACAGAGGAACCTGGCGGGCTGTAGTCGGCTACTGAGCACACAGTCACACACACACATGCTTCTTGCCCTGGCTGACTTCTGAATCATTCTGGGTTCTGATGACTCACCTCGCACCTTGCCCATCTCTCCTCCAGCAGTGACTTCTCCACCCTGCTTCACCCACTTTGCCGGTCACAGCCAGACTATGTCATCTCCTGGGGTTACGTGTTGCACCTCTGATATCCCAAGTGTAACCTCTCTGCTCTCTGAACTTCAGTCCTTCCAGTCTTTTGCCTGCATTCCTTGCCCCGTCCACGGTCCTGGCTTCTCCTCTTCCACCCCAGCTTGTCATCGCTGAGTACCTGCTGCCCTTCCTTGGTGTCACCTGGCAGAACTCTGCCCGTCTCTTTTGGGGATGACTGGAGAAATTATATAATCACCTGTCACTCTGTAAAGCACCTTCAGATGGGGCATGGCTTCTGCTCAGTGGTCCCCTTGTGTTTCCTTGGGCTTCTTGCTCTATCTTTTGCCTCAGTGACTATTCTAGACTTCCCATGTCTTTCTCAAACACCTGACTGCTTGCTTTTAGTAGGTCCTCTTAATTGAGTGAGCTGAAGCAGGCAACTAGCTGCCTTCCAGCCTTCATATGCCCAGCTGTGGGAGTGCCCATCTCTTGTTCTCTGTTCTGTCAAGTGAGGGAAAGACCCTCTTCATCCCCGAGGCTGATCTGCACCCTATTGTTGGACCCCACCCTCTCCCACCTACTCAGGGCTGGTTCTTGACGATTGGCCCTCCTTTCTGTTTCTTAGGAGAGCTTCACCTTATCCATGGACCCCACCCACTATCCTGTACCGTACTCGGTTCTCTGCTGTCTTTCTAGAGCCCGTTTCTCCCTCCAGCCTTAGTTCTTTCTTCTTGTTTGCTGTCAGTCTCACTGAACCATCCTTTCCTCCTGTCCCTGGCCCTACTGCTCTCGAGCATCCAAGCCCATGATTCCACCACCAGCACAGTGAATTTGGTGCCAAATCCAGCACACACCTTCCACTCCTGGCGTCCTTGACCTTTGACAGCACAGGCTAAAATTACCTGCATGTGAAATTCTCTTTCCCCTTGTCTTCTGGAAAGCTACACCCTCATGGCCTCCCTCCTCCTCTTTCCACCACCCCGCCTTGGCAGCCTGCAGCCTCCTCTGTCCCCAAGTAGCCTTTGAGTGGTGGTGTGCTCAGGTGAGCACCTTGCCTTGCGCTCTGCCCCGAACACCACCATGCCTATGGCCTCGGCTGCCGCCACTACCCAAATCTTTTCTCCTGAGCTCTGTACCCTTTTACCTACCTGCTTGCCCCCTGCACACCTCCGTTTCCAGATGCATGAACACCACCACATACTCTCCCTTGCCCCCTCCTTCTCCCCAGCAAAGAAAGGGTCTTACTAGTCATATGGACCGCTGTTTCCAGCTACTCAAGCAGGAACTTGGACCTTTTCCTGACTCAACATTTCTGTCATTCCCCCACTTCCAGGCAGTCACCTCCCAGATCTCCCTGAATGCCCTGCTGGGCTCCACTGCTCCAATATTTTCTGCTGCTAAAGTGACCTTTCTCAAGTGCAAATTGAATACCTTCATTCCCCAGCTTAAAACCGTTCAGGAACTCCCCATGGGGCCAAAGTAACTGCTGCCCCTCCTTCCCTTGCTGAAGCCATTCAGAGCTTTTTCAGCTCCCTAATTGAGTGGCGCTTTCTTTCTCCTCCAGGACTTCGCCTCTGCTGTTACATCCCCTGTAGAGCACCCCTCCCCCATCCCTGCACACCCTGATCTAGCAGCCTGGCTGATTCCACTCACCTTTTCATTCTGGCCTGAGGTTGGCCTCGGAAACCTTTCTTGACACCACGTTACCCATCTGTATCAGCAGTTTTTTTTTTTTTCCCAGTGGCCTCTCACCGCTGATATTCTTGTCTGTGGCCCTGTGAGGGTAAAGAGGATCGTTGAGAGGCTTCACTTGGACAGTGGAGGGCATACAGACATCTGACCTGGCATTCAGCTCTTGACCCAAAGGGCCGTTCTTGTCTGTGTAGTATAGGGAAGAGAGCTTGTTGAGATAATTACTCCTTATAGATCTCCAGTTCCATGAGGACAGGCCTTTTTGTTGGATTCATTTTCTGCTGTAGTCCCAGTACCAGGAAGGCATAGAGGGCTTCCAGGTGGCACAGTGGTAAAGAATCTGCCTGCCAGTGCAGGAGACTTGGGTTCAATCCCTGGGTCAGGAAGATCCCCTGGAGAAGGAAATGGCAACCCACTCCAGTATTCTTGGTTGGGAAATCCCATGGACAGAGGAGCCCGGTGGGCTATATGTAGTCCATTGGGTCGCAGAGAGTTGGACACGACTGAGTGAGCACACAGGAGCACATAATAGTGCCTGGCAGAAAATCAGTGCTCAGTAAATATTACTGAATGAGTGCAGAGCAAGAGTGAGCTTTTCGATCTTAACGTGGTCAGTTTTCACCTGCTCTGCCCCTCTGCCAGGTGATAGAAGGGCGTGGGCTTGGAAATAGGAGCCAGCCTTAAAGGAGCCAACTCTCTGTGCAGCCTCCCGTTGCTCTCTTTTATCGCACGTTCGTGAACCTTTTAAAATCACAAGTTGTAATCACCAGAGCTGTGTAACAGAATTCCTGGGTCATGAGATAGCTGAGGCTGCTCTGACTCATGGCACAACTGGGAAAAATGGATGTGTTTCTGCTTCTGAGAATTAGAAGCAGTGTCTCCTCACTTTCAGACCAGATCTATCTCTGGCTATTGAAGTGACTTTTAACCTTCTGGGGGAGTTGAAGCTCCTTTGAAGTGAGCCTGGCAGAGCAGAGTTGATAGCCTCGCGGAGCCGTGGAGCTGAGCTGTGCTGTTGTGCTCTGATACAAGCGGAAGCTGCTTTGATAGTTTTCAGAGTCAAGTAACTGATTAAAGAAGGTTCTTTGTCTTTCTTTTGTTGAACAAATACTTACGGCATGCCCATTTTGGGGGCTGATTCTCTTTTACAGTCTTACTGGTTTATGGGTTCTGTTTTCAGCCTTTCCCCTAAATAGAATGGAAGCTGCTGGAAGTCAGGGACCTCATATATGATGTGCGCTGGGAATGCTGAGGACCTAACCTAGCAGAGTGCCTGGCACAGTATTTTGTGTTTATTTTTTCAAATAGAGACAGTTTTATTTTTCCTCTTCTATCCATAGGACTTTCATTTCCATTTCTTGCCTTATTGTCCTGGCTAGAATTTCCAGCACTGTGTTAAAGGGGACTTACTTGCCCTGTTTCTGATCTTAGGGGATGTGATAGTCAGTTCTGAGAAATGGAGTATTTCCTGCTATATAAATAAACAAAGATGTCAGTGTCATCAGCAATTCCAGCCTTCCGGGGCAACCAGGAAGGAGACCAACACCTGCAATCCAGCAGCCATTAGGCTGCAGCCACTCCCTTCAATGAGCATTGAAGGACAACGCAGGATAACCAGCCCCAGAGAACTCAGATGCTTATTAAAGAAATGATTTCAGTGACCCCAGATTCTTGCATCTTCCCATACATAGAAAGGCGCTAAATTCCTTAACTTGAGATATCTTGTTTTCTTTAATTCACAAAAATACTTTTGATGTTCAGACTACTTGCCCTTTGTTACAAACTTCTCTACAACCTGGCTCCTCCCCTTGCCGCCTCACAGCAGTTCTCCCAGCGTTACTTGAGATGCTGTTTCCGGGGCTTGAAGTCCTAAAGATCCCCACCAAATAAACTTTTCAGTTGTGACTATTTTTTCAGTTGACAGTTCGATGTGTCCACTTGGCCAGGCTATAGTCCTCAGTTATGCAATCAGTCATCTAGCTGTTATTCTGAAGGTATTTTGTAAATGTGATTAAATTCCATACTCAGTTGGTTTTAAGTAAAGTTTATTCTAGATAACTGGCACAGTGTTTTTGTTGAGTGAATGGTAAACAGGTTGCTGGGGATGGTGTGTGGGCACATAGTCCTGCCCCCTAGAATTTATAGTATGGTTTTATAGATGAACATAATGCAGTTTCACAAACAAATGTCAAGTTGTAACTGTGACCAAGAGGCCACTGTGCTTGGAAGGCTGTCATAGGATCTTTTGGCTTAGGGAGTTTGAGAAGGCTCCCCTGAGGCACCGAGAGCTAAAGGAGAAGTACCCAGCCAAACGGAGGGAGCAAGGCCCTTCAGGCGGAGGAAGCAGCATGATCTGTGTTGGGCGAGTGTCTTAGAGGAACCAACCCAAGCAAGATCTAGGTAATCTCTTTCAGTTTCCAAAGTTGGGCTCTAACAGTGGCAGACTTTATTTTCTTGGGCTCCAGAAGCACTGCAGATGGTGACTGCAGCCATGAAATTAAAAGATGCTTGCTCTTTGGAAGAAAAGTTATGGCAAACCTAGATAGCATATTAAAAAGCAGAAACATTGCTTTGCCTACAAAGGTCTCTATAGTCAAAACTGTGGTTTTTCCAGTAGTCATGTATGGATGTGAGAGCGGGACAATGAAAAAGGCTGAGCACAGAAGAATTGATGCCTTTGAACTGTGGTGGAGGAGACATTTGAGAGTCCCTTGGACACCAAGGAGATCAAACCAGTCAATCCTAAAGGAGATCAATTCTGAATATTCACTGGAAGGACAGTTGCTGAAGCTGAAACTCCAATACTTTGGCCACCTCATGCAGAGAGCTGACTCACTAGAAAAGACCCTGATGCTGGGAAAGATTGAAGGCAGGAGGAGAAGGCGATTATAGAGGATGAGATGGTTGGATGGCATCACCGACTCAATGGACATAAGTTTGAGCAAGCTCCGGGTGTTGGTGATGGACAGGGAAGCCTGGCCTGCTGCAGTCCACGGGGTCAACAAAGAGTCAGACACGACTGAGCGACTGAACTGATCTGGACTAACCTTTCTCTTTTATCTTAATGATAACAATGGACAACATTTATCAAGTGTTTACATGGATTATAGCATTTTATCCTCCCAGTGACCAGCATACCAGCAGGAGGTGTATAGTATAGTGAAGTATAGTGTAGTATATAGTAAACCAGCAGAGGTATACTATGGAAACCAGTTAGAGGTTGCCCAGCTGACAAGTAGGTTTCTTGCCTACTTTCTTTGACTAGAACCTGCAGGATAATGTTCAGTAAGTGATCATATGGGAAAACAGTCACTTTCCCAGCTAAGTCTGATATTATCTGTAAGTTTTTCATAGGTGCTATTTGTCAGCTTGAGGAAGTTTCTTTTTCTTTTTTTTTTTTTTTTGAGGAAGTTTCTTTTTATTTCTCGTTTGTTGAATGTTTTGTCATGAAAGTTGGTTGAAATCCTGTGAAACGCATTTTCTGCATCTCTTGAGCTGATCATATAGTCTTAGTCCTATATTAACATGGTATATTATAATACATGATTTTCAGCAATTGCTTCATTACTTTTTATATTTTTCAGAACTGCCATGAAGTAAAAATACCTTTTCTTTTCAATGAAGCAGAAGACTTAGTAGCAGTTGCTTATGCTTGCAAACTGTTTTTCATTGAACTACAGTTCTTTGTCTTTTTTTTTTCCTTTTGGAAAATGAACCTATGAAAATGATCGCTTCACAGTGTACATCCCAGACAAGGAATACAATTCTTAATTTTGATGGCGAAAGGGCTGTTCCACTCTCTTGGGCTGATTATGTGATCATTGCCACTGCTGTGATTACTGTCTGTGATTACTGAAGTAGACCCTGACCTGTCATGGTCTGGAAGTGCTGCTCATTATACTGATTCTTTGTCTCATCTTTTAAAAAGAATGATGATCCTGGGTTCTTGTTACCAGAGGATGTGGCCTCCTTTGTGAAGAATACATTAGGAAGGATGCTTATGTGGAATTTGATCCTGGGAACCCTGCTTTACAGTTCTTTCTGACCTTTCCTCCCCCTTTTGGGGCAAGGATTAGTGTATCCGTGACCATTATTATTGGGTTTATGGGCAGCAGCTTAGCAACCGTTTCATGGCACTCAGCTGTCTCATTTGGTCTTTTGCTTTTAGCTCTCCTCCTGCCTGTCCTCTTCTCTTTCTCCCTGCCCCATCCCCCATCTTCCTCCTTGCCCCTCTCTTATTTTTCTCCCATTTCTCTCCGTCTTGTCCCCTCCCCATGGCCTCTCCTGCTGGTCCCTCCCTCATCCCCCCTTCCCTCCCCACTTCTCTTCTGGCCCCTTTTCTTCTCTCCCTAGTCCCTTCCTCCTGACCCCTGCCCTCCCCCTCCCCCCTTGTCTTGGGAATCCTTTGTCCTCCTGTGACCCAGCCCCCTCTTCTGCCCCCAGCCCCCAGCCCTGTGAGCAAATCCAGCTTTAGGTGGATGTTGTCTTTGGCTTTTTGCCTGTCGATTTCTCCAACTCGAAACCCCGTGTCCTATTTTCTCCATGGAGGTGGGGAGTAAAGGGGATCCCAGCATTCATGAGCTCAGATAGGCTGTGTCTGCAGGACGTGGCTATTTCTGAGCTAGTCCCTGGCTTTGTTTCTTGGTGTCCCCGGTTCTCATGATGGCCTGTTTGGGGGAGAAGGAGCCCTGCCCCCTCTGTCCCCAGGGGACTGGGATGTGGAAGAGGACAATGCTTTGACCTCTTAGGGTTCTTGATGACTTGATGGACAGCCTTCTTCCTGGCCCTTTAAAATACCTTTGGTTAGCAGGAGGCAAAATGATGATTGTGATCATAGTTTAATATTTTGAAAACAGAATCTCGAATGTTCATTGCCCTGCGGTTGTGAGTCCTTGTCCTGATCTCCGGAAGTGGATTGCTTTGGGATGGAAAGGGTGGCCTGTGACCAGCTAGTTCTCTTCACTTGCTGGAGCCCAGATGCCCCTGTCCCCTGGCCTGAGTACAAACCCACCTTTCAGGTGACCCCACATGCTGGATTGTCTTAGATTGGGGACTATAATAAAACTGATGTTATTTTAAAGTACCGTTTTTCAGTACTACAGTCTATTCCTACCTCATTCTCATCTACTCTTCAGGGTTTTTTTTGTTTGTTTGTTTTTTTAAAGCTCTTTGGATGTCATTTGTGTTACGTGGAAGGAGTTTTCTCTGTGTAAGAGGGCAGCTTTCCTAGAAAGTGGAGTCAATAAATTGGATTTGCCGGTACAAGTTTGGCCTTGTGATGCCAAGAGCTTGGGCTCTGCAGCCAGACCGCCCAGATTCTTGCCCCTCTGTGCCCCTTGCCAGCTATGCAGCCATTTCCTACGCTTCTAAAGTTGCAGGCTCCTCCTTGGTAGGAGCGAGATGGGGTGCTTCCTTCATCAGGTGGTGAGGGTGAGGGGACATGCCACATGCTAAGTCGCTTCAGTCTTTACGACCCTATGGATTCTAGCCCGCCAGGCTCCTCTGTCCATGGGATTCTGCAGGCAAGAATACCAGTGTGGGTTGCCATGCCCTCCCCCAGGGGATCTTCGTGACCCAATAATCAAACCGGCGTCTCGTAGGTCTCCTGCATTGGCAGGCTGCTGTATATCACTGCTGTAACCTGGGAAGCCCAAGTGTTTATTAATAAATATTATTTATTGGCTATTACACATACTTAGTAGCAAAGGTCAGCCAATGAAGCAGCCGCAAGCCTGCTGCCAGTTTTTTGGGGCCTCTGTTTTTTCACTTGAATTACGTGATTTCTCTGGATTTTTAAGTTAGTCTAGTTTAAGAAATTAAGAGTTGTAAAGCCACTTTCCCTGGAGAAAATCAAATCTTTACCAGCTGATACCTGTATATTTCTGTTTTAAAAAAAATCTTGTAAGAGGTGGCAGTCTTGAAATAGGATGATTAAGATTTCTTGAAGCAGAAACCTATGGCTACCATAAACTTCTGCTTATGAAGACACATTGTATAGTATATTTTATCTCTATAAATGTATACCTTTTCATTTTATAACCTTATTTAGAAGCCAGACTCATGCTTGTTTACAGGAACTGTAACACTGTGGGAACTGTTCCAGAGTAGAAGTTTTAAAGGTGGAATCACGTTTAATTCATTTAAACAAAATCTGAAGGTTTGCTGTGAGGTTGGGGATAGCTCTGGGCCTAATCTGGGGTAAGGGAGACCAGACACCCTTTGCCTAATGCTGTTGCTTAAAGTGAGGACAGGGCCTCTGAGGTCTCTGCAACTGAGGTTCACTGCCTTGGTTGGTTCAGTGCCTGACTGGGCCTCACATCTCAGCCCAGCCTGCGGTTGTCTTGTGATCCTAAGGCCTTGGCATGCGTCCTCCACCCTTAGTCAGGACTCCTTCACCTGGGAGGGTTAGAAATCAGGCCATTATGTTTTTTTTTATTTTTATTTTTTGGCCGCACCACTCGGCTTGCGGGATCTTAGTTTCCCTGACCAGGGTTTGAACCCTGGTCCACTGCAGTGAAAGCGCTGAATCCTATCCACGGGGCCACCAGGGAATTCCCAGGCCTTTGTGTTTAATAAATTGAAATACTGCATAGTGTACTGTTTATTCAGACATTCTTCAGAATCAGCCCCATGTTCCAGGGCCATCGTTGTCATTGCCCATTACGTATAAAGGTAATTTTAAAAAATCTGTTCATTGGAGCTTTTCAGTTGTGTGAACTTCAGATAATTGAACGGTTTAGTGTGTCCTGTAAGTGGAGCGCTTGTGCTTCCCCATCTCCGAGCCTGCAGAGATTAGTCCTCTTTCCCTGTCGTCCTCCCTTCCATGCCAGGCCAGTACCTAAGCCAGTAATGTGTGTTCTGGGGCAGCGGTCTCCAAATTGAATGGCAAACAGGTAAGAAACTGGGGCCTCAGTTGGGTAGCAGATGCCAAATTTGAAACTGGAAGCATTGTGTTTTGATTGAGCAACTATTACAGTTGTGTTCCTTTTTATAGATTCAGATCTGTCATAGAGCACATTTGGAAAAAAAAAATCACACATAATTTTGCACCAATCCAAAACTCCTAAGAGAGCCCCTCAGAAGGCTATAACTTGGGAAGGCAGGGTGGAGTTAGCCAGCTCCACCAGCTGATGTAGATTCTGGTCGGTTCCCTCTGTGCTACCTTGTCCGGCTGCTTGTACAAGACCTTCCTCCTTTAGAGGAGTTTGTGGCTCATCTAACAGGCCCAGAGGATAAACCAGCTCTTGCTGGAGTTCCCACTCCTAGGAAGATGGAATTCAGAGGATGTCTGCTGCATGCTTGGAGCCTGTCTGACGGGAGAAGATGGAGCAATGTGTTCAGAGTTGTTACCTTTGGATTTAGGCTAAAAGGTACAGTGTCTGCTGGAATTTCAGTACTTGTTTCAGGAAGAAGAAATAAAAATGTATTGCCCAAAGACTAACTTCCCATCATAAATCCATAAAACACTAAGTCATATTTCTGGCGCTAATTGATTAGTTTTTTTCCTCCTTTCCAGTAAATGTATGCTTTTTGGTGATCAATTCTGGTATTTTCTGAGGACCTTAAAATAACTTTTTCTTGCTCATTAGGATTGCCTTTTCCCCTTCTAGTCCTGTGTTCTGTACTGCCTGGTGACACCCCAGTGGCTCATTTGGAAGCCTTTTGTGGTTTGCAGCTGTCCTGTGGCCTCTGTTAAGATAGCCCACTTAGGATGTGCCCAACTGTTGAATGATTAAATCTGTAGGTTCCATCAGAAGCAGGGAGTAATCAGTTACATCCAGACTCACAGGAATTAAAAGGAGGCTCCAAATCAAAAACACCTATCTCAGGTAGGGCTCTAAGGGGCATGGCATCATCCCTATGCTGGAGTTCAGTGTGTTGGTGTCTTAGAGATGCATTTGGCCTGAAATTACCTGTTGATTTCATACAATGGCTTCATTATGGTCCCCAGGTATCAGCATCAGCCTGGGAGCTTGTCTAAAATGCACTTTCTTGGGCCTTACTCCAGACCACAGAAGCTCAGGCTTGGGGCCCAGCAGACTGTATTTTCACACGCCCCTCAGAAGCTTCTGGGGCTTCCCACATGGCACTATGGTAAAGAACCTGGCTGCTGATGCAGGAGACACAAGAGACACAGTTTCAACCTCTGGGTCTGGAAGATCCTTTGGAGTAGGACATGGCAACCCACTCCAGTATTTTTGTCTGGAGAATCCCATGGACAGAGGAGCCTGGTGGGCTTCAGTCCACAGGGTTGCAAAGAGTCAGACATGACTGAGTGCCCACACACACACACAAACACACACACACCCCAGAAGCTTCTAATGCATGCTGACTGGTCCAGATGATCTTGTAGACACACAGAGAAGTCAGCTGTTGTTGGTTTGGGGTTTAGTCCCAGAAAACCTGGCAAGCTGTCCCCTCAGAGAGCTGTAATCTCATCTGAGGACTCCTGAGGGAAATGGCCCTGGAACATCACTGCCTAAGGCTTCTTATGCCATTGTTGAGCAACTTCAGCCTCTGATTTAGGAAAGTAGCCAAGTGGACCCAAAGCATGATTAAATCTTCAAGGAAAAAATAACTTGTCTTATTGTACATTATGTGAGGAACTAACAAGGCCTATGCATGTGGATACTAGCGATAAGAATAGCTGGCATTCTGGGGGTTCCTGCCAGTCTTTATTCTGTGCATATGGGTACGGGATGTGTGTTTAACCCAGCCGAGTTCACACTGTATGCATTGTTCTCCATTGTCTTCCTCCGACCCTCCCCCCATCACAGAAGAGCCCCAGACACCAGTGTGCTAAGGACTGGGGTGGCCAGGAGCCCCAGGATTTAAGTTCCAGTTATCAGAAATCCCTGCACTGTGAGAAAATTGGGGGCTGGGTGCGCAGGCCCTCAAGGAGTCATTTTTCCCTTGGCATTTGGAGCGGTCGGTGGGCCTAGCTCCCTTCAAGCCTTCTGCAAAGGGGGAAAGGCAGGGGGAGCTGGCTGACCGGCCACTCTACTGCCATTTAGATTCCCTGACTCTGCAAGCCGGCTGAATGTTGCTTTTTCATGTGCTGCCCGGAATAAAGCCATCAGATTCTTTCCTCCCCAACAATGGCCGTTTTTATGAGTTCTTGCTTCTCCCAGGCAATGCCCCACACAATGAAGTCTTTTCTTTTCCATTTGTTTAAGCTGGTGGACCTTATGGACCCTGTCTGATTGACTTTTAGTGAATGTTTACAGTTCGTGCAGTGTGATAACTGAACTCATCCTTTGCATGTAGAGAAAGAAAGAGTGGGTGATGACCCCCCCTGCTCACCATTCCTGGGAAAAAAAACCCAGAAAACTCCAAATACTCTGTGAGACAGGAAATATCACAGTTCCATTCAGAATTAGGGGTCACTCTGTTGGTGGCAAAGGAAGAGGGTAAAAGAGGACCCTTGGGGCCACTGGTTGCTTTGGGGGGAGCTGGAGAGCTTCTCCTCTTCATGGGGGAGCTGGGTGTACTGTGCTTAGGTCTCCGTTCTGTGGTATAGTCTCCTTTCTTCCTGGACCCAGGGGAAAACCGAAGAAATCTTTGTCAGAGGAGCCACTGCCTCCCCACCACCACCCCCAGGATCCAGGCCCAGAGGGGTCCCTGCCAAGGGTCTGCTCTGAGTCAGGTTCACACCGACCAGGCTTGACCTGGCTGGTCAGGTAAGCAGGCCTCAATGAGCCCGAGCAGAGAAGTATTGCAAATCCAGGGACGCTGCCTTCCCTCCCTCATTAACTTGTCTTCACTGAGTGAAATGAAACTCTGCTGAGGGTCCCCTTTGCTTTTTTAATGACCAGTGATAGACTGCTCATCTCACTCTAGGTAGGAACCAAAATCTCTCTCCCTGCAGACAGCCTGCCCTACCCTGACACTTAGGTAGGGTGTGATGAAAGTTACTGGGACACTGAAAGGTCTGCTTTCCATTTTCTTAGAATTTTCTCTGAACACTCGGGTTCTTCCTGAATCTTCCTTCTGTCCTCTAAGACCAGTTTTGTGGGTGTTGAGGATACAGAGGAGGCCACGACCTGTCCTTAGGAAGCTGACATCGATGTGTGTGTGCGTGTCTGTGTATGTGTATAGAACTTGTGTGTCTGTAATAGTAACAGTAACGGCTGTTTATCGAGGGCTCGTATGTCCAGTTACTGTCCTGAGTACCAGGTCAGAGCCATCAATGAATCGCTTGGAGTGAATGACCTCCTTTGCCCTTTGTCTGAAGCGTCGGGCCTGCTGGTTTCATGGCCCACCCTGCCATCCTGCTGTGTCCTGGTCTCCAGCCTGGTACAGCCAGATAACATACTTACAGTGAGAGCCTTGCAGGATGGAATCAGGAGTCTGGGTTTTATTTTAGCCATGATGGGGAGCTGTGGGAAGATTTAAGCAGGAGGGTCTGAAATAACTCAGCCCAGGTCACCTGCTCGCCAGTTGTATAGCAAGTCCCATTCCTCACCTAGTGGCTGGAAGAAGAGCATCATTATCTGGAAGACCCCATTATTTCCTATCAAAATGGCCTTCTGCTGTTTTATCACCATCATACCTGTTCCCAGCATGGTTAAAATATTTGAAAGGATGTTACAGTTTATGCACGGTACTAAGTGGAGGTGACTTGGTTATTTTATTCACTGAAGCAAATACAGCCAAGTCAGCAAGTGGTCAGTCATTCCCTGTCTCATAGATTAATCATTGATATGATTATCTTTGAACATTCATTCATCACACATCAGCTGTGGATACCCAAAGCCATAGACTTATGGGAAAATACTTATTTTTCATATTTTCATTCAGAGTAACAGGCTTTTTTTTTTTGCATCCATTTATGTATAGAGTTGTGTGACCACCACCAATATACAGAATAGTTCTGTCACTCCTAAGAAACTTTCTTGTGCCTGTCTCCTTGCTGTTACCCACTTCCCATAGAATTTTTTTTTTAATCTTTATTGAATTTGTTATGATATCATTTCTGTTTTATGTTTTGGGGTTTTTTGGCCACGAGGCATGTGGATCTTAGCTTCCTGACCAGGGATCGAATATGCACCCCCTGCATTGAGACTCGAAGTCTTAACCACTGAATCACCAGGGAAGTCCCTCCCAAATACTTTTAATTTATTTATTTTTTTTATTTTTGTCTTTTTTTAAGAAGTCAACACACTTTTATTAAACGACTGCAAAGTAAAAATATGGAACACTTCACGAATTTGCATGTCATCCTTGCGCAGGGGCCATGCTAATCTTCTCTGTATCGTTCCAATTTTAGTGTATGTGCTGCCGAAGCGAGCACCCAAATACTTTTTAAAAAGCTTTTTTAAAAAGGCTCTATTGAGATATAACTCATATACTATACAGTTCACCCCTTTAGAGTACAGAATTCACTCATATACCATACAAATCACCCCTTTAATGTATAGAATTCACTGGTTTTTAGTGTATTCATAGAGTTTTGCGGCCATCACCATAATCAATTTTGAAGGCTTTCATCACCCCAAAAAGAAACCCCATACCCATTACCATTACTCCATATTTCCCCCAACCCCCCAACCCCAGGCAACCACTGATCTACTTTGTTTTCTTGGATTTGCCTATTCTGGACATTTTTATGTAGATGGAATCATATAACATGTGGTCCTTTGTGTCTGACTCCTTTCACATAGCATGACGTTTTCAAAGTTCATCCGTGTTCTAGCCTGGATCAGTACTTCATTCCTTTTTTATTGCCATATCATATTCCACATGTGGATGTATACCATGGTTTATTTATCCATTTATAAGCTAATGAACTTTTGGATAGTTTATACTTTGGGGCTCCTATAAATAATGCTGCTGTGAACACTCATAGACAAGGTTTTGAGTGGACATAGGTTTTCATTTCTCTTGGTTAGATTGGAAGGACTGGAGTTGCTAGATAACATGATGACCTTTTGAGGAAATGCCACACTACTTTCCAAAGTGGCTGCACTGTTTTACTTTTTTTTTAAAAAATATGTATTTATCTGGCTGCGCTGCATCTTAGTTGCAGCATGCAGGATCTTTGATCTTCACTGCAGTGTGTAGGCTCTTCAGTTGCAGCATGTGAAATCTTTAGTTGCGGTATGTGGGGTCTAGTTCCCTAAACAGGAATTGAACCCAAGCACCCTGCATTGGGAGTGTGAAGTTTTAGCCACTGGACAACCAGGGTAGTCCACATTTACTTTTTTCAACAAGCACTGTATGAGGGTTTCAATTTGTCCATGTCCTTACCAACACTTGTTATTATGTCTTTTTTGTTTGCATTATCATAGTGGGTGTGAATTAGTGTCTCACTGTGGGTTTGATTTGCTTTTCCCTGATGGCTGCTGATATTGGACATTTTTCCATGCATTTATTGGCCATTTGTGTCACACAAACTTCTGAAATTATTTTATTTAATTGAAATATATCTTGGGCTAAGTATTCTGTAATACATGCTTACAGTATTTCAACATAAATGTAAATATACCCTTGTATCTCATATTATTGATTTTAAAAATTAGTTAGTATACTCATTAACTGACATTAAATAGATTATTTCACCCAGGGGAGTATTAGAAGTTGTAAAATCAAAAACATTCTTTTTTGTTCCACTCACTCAGAAATCTTGTAGAAACTAGGTAAGAAATCTTGCTTTTTAACATCCCAGTTGCAACATAATAGTATGCGTTTTTCACACTATTAAGCTTTAAATGTGTGCCACTTGAGGATATAACATTGAGTACCTGGGATTTCTTTTTTCAAAAAATCACAAGTCCTTAATCTTTTCTGGCCTTCATTATAATAATAGACTGCTCTGTATCCCTTCTAACATACTTCAACATCAATTTTTCTGTTTCCCGTACTCAGGTTTTAAAAATAAGAATCTCATGTGAGAGACAAAGTTAAATACCAAAATTGCCTCAGTCAGAGGAGCAAGTTTTATATGGATTTGAACCAACCTGTAACCTGAGTCACACACAGCTGCTATTATTAGGACCGGGCCTGGTGAAGGGCACCTTCTACTGCCTCAACCAATTCAGACGGAGCAGCTTCCGTCAGCAGTGACCAGGGAAGTGAGGCACTGGTGCACTTTAAAATCACTCTGAAACAGTAATTTACTCTCTGGTATTTAGACTGGGATATCCAGTGCTACTTTTAAGTATCAGGGAAATGGAATAGTCCTATGTAAATATGGCTGTACCCTAACTTTCAAGACAGCTAGAATCTAATTCTGGGCAAGAGTTTTCTAGACATGGACTGTCAGCAGACTCACTACTTGAATGAATGAATGAACAAATGAATGAGTGAATGAATGATGGGAGTAGCAAAAACTGATTGCCAACTCACATATCCATCTTCTACCTTTTTCCTAATGGAATCCAGATTTTGTTCCACTTTTCAGCTTCCTCCTTAGCCACATGTGGGGCTATGGGAGGGGAAGTGATGGGCTGGCATTGGTTGGTCCAGGCCCATCACCGTGGTCCCATTCCTCCCTACCTCCTCACCCCCATCCCCCTACCTCTTCACCCCCACTCCAATCCCCCTACCCCACTCCTCACCTCTTCACTGCCATTCCCCCATCTCTCACCCCAGCCCCCCACCTCTTCACCCCCACCCCAGCTCTCCATACCTACCTCTTCATCCCATCTTCCACCCCCATTGACCATTACCACCCCACCCCCATCCCCCACCTCTTCACCCCACCCCAGCCCCCCATCCCTACCTCTTCATCCCATCTCCCACCCCCAGTGATCATCACCACCCCACCCCCAACCTCTTCACTCCACCCCCACTAACCATCACCCCCCACCCTCTCCCCACCACCACCACCCCCACTGACCATCACCCCACCCCCTGCCCCCACTGACCATCACCCCACCCCCTGCCCCCACTGACCATCCCCCTCCCACTCCCCACCACCAGGGGCCATGACTTTGACACTGCCATTGCAGTTAGGACCGGTCTGCTTCTGTCTCCTGAGGAAGGTGCTTCTCCTGTGGGTGCGAAGGAGGCTCGTGAAGACTGCCCCTCTCCTTCCCCTGGGCAGTGTCACGTCTGCGTTTGTTGGCCCTTTGCGTCCGGGAGAATGGAGGCGGGGAGGTGGTGACAATGTGGGAAGGCTTCAGAGCATGGTCAGCAGCTGACTGCCTGTCCTGCCCGGCTCCACTTCAGTCTCACCAGGGTGCAGCTGCAGACGATCCCCCGGGAAGGAGAAGCCACCTTCATGTTAGATAGTCACAGAATGTCGGGTATGTTTTGCGGTCCTTTGGGAACCTGATCAGCTTCATTTCAGGGCTAGATACACTGACCCTCTGAAGGAGTTGATGACTTACGCAGGAGGCAGCTTTGGAAACTAGAAGGATATGCTTCAGGCCTTCACGTTGACCTAAAGTTTCTTTATTTATTTTTTTAATCTCTTTCTTATGGTATAATTTTAGATTTACAAAAAAATTGCAAAGAGCGGTCAGAGAGTTCCCACACACCCTTGATCCAGCCTCCCCTGGTGATAGCATCTTACATAACTATTGACCTCCAGTGATGGGTTTATGTGTACATACGCAGGCAGAGAGAGACACATTCACACACACACATATGGGGTATGAGGGAGGCAGCTCTGTTATCTGTTGGTCCTTTGATAGCCCATCACAGTCACACCCCCGGGTACATTGTGGACTCTGGCCATGACAAGAGCAGGCGAGGAGCTACTTTGAAGCTCAAGTTCCAAAGCAGGAGATACGGGGAGAACAGTCAGCTGCCTGGGAGTGCTCTGGGTAGCATGTGAACTCAGCGCCACTTGAACTTTATTTAGTAGAGGCCTGGCCCAAGATCCTTAATATAGACATCCCAGCTATCATGTGAGAATTCCATTCTGCTCTAGTACAAGTACAAGGGAATTTGGGAATGTTTGCTTCTTTCTGCTTGTCTCAGGCTAAGTCATCTTACTCCTTTCCCTTCTGATATCTGAGTCAGGAGACCCACAATCTGTATCCATTTATTAATTTATGAATCAGAAGCAACATGTTCATCGATCCATCAATCCACCACCCTTCCATCCGTTTGCCTGGATTTTAGCTTTATTTATTTCGCTCTGGATGTGGTCCAGACTGCTTTGGAAGGGGACATTCAATCCAGATGATAACAGCCGTTGGCACGCACTCTGGGGCTTAGGAGGGAACCCGCACCCTTCTAACGCCGTCTCTCCAGGGTGCAGCTGTCTCTCCTGGAGACTAGGGACAGTTGTTCCTGGCGAGGGCCACCCTGCTGTGGGAAAAGAGGACGTTGAAATTGCGAGAGGAGCCGTGGCCGGGATCCTGCTCACGTGGGTGCTGCAGGAGAATCCTACAGTGGACAAGGTTTTGACAGTGGACAAATCACCCACCTTCTGATATATCCACTTTCCTCTGGATGAATGGAATTTTCCAAAAGCGGGAGTAGACCACTGCCAGCTATTGATGTAGAAATCTTATTTTCTTAGAGGACTATTGGTATTACAAAGTGCTGCCCCATTAGGGGAGATGCAAACAAAATACTTTAATGCTTTAAATTCCTTTGGGCTAAGGATAGTTGTGTTTTTTTTTTTTTTTGAATTTTTGAATACATTTTCCCCCCATCAGGGTCAATTTTAAAAAGGTAAAGCTTGCATTCCCATGTTAAAAAAAATTCCAGTTATACCTTTAGCATTAAAAAAATATGTAAATATGTACTTGTCTCAGAGACTGTTTTTTGGCTAAGCTCTTGGAAGCCACAAAACCAGCTTAAATGCAGTAAGATTTTACTGCTGTGCCACTGAACAAACTTTCTGTTTGAGTCATCACACTTTTGAGGCTTGCTTATTTTGTTTTTTGTTTTTTTTTTCACTGACCACGTATGCTGCTTGTTTGTGAAAAACCATTTGTGTGCATACTGTCTGTATGCCTCAAAACAAGATAGTTTGCTATTGAGAAAGGGCAGAATAGGGCCAGGTCTCTAACAAAGACTGTTCAGTCTTCCGTGAAATATAATTTTCATCAGTGAAGGTTCCATTTCATTGGAGAACAGTGGTGGATGGTCATTCTGTCCTGCTAGCTAGGTTTTCCGGGGACCCCCCCCCCCACCCCCGCAAAGGAATTGTTCTCCAGGTCCTGTGGGCTAGAACTAAGGCATATTTGTCTTACTGAGGGAGGGGGCTATGCACTTTCTTGTGTATCCCTGCCTACAAGCACCTCTGGAAGATAAATGGCATTATCTCTACGTTTTAGATGTAGAATGTAACCTCAGAAAGTTGAAGAAACTCAACTGAGGTCACATGGGTAGTGAGTAGTGAAGTCAGAATTCCAGGCCTGATTGTCCAATTTCAAATCCAACACTCATTCTCTTAGACCAGGGCTCAACAAATCACGTTCTGTAGGCCAACTCCATCCTTCTGATCTGTTGTTGTAAATAGAGTTTTATTGGGACACAGCCATACCCATTTGTTTGCATATTATCTCTGGCTTCTTTTGGAGAAGGAAATGGCAACCCACTCCAGTACTCTTGCCTAGAGAATCCTGTGGATGGAGGAGCCTGGTGGGCTGCTGTCCATGGGGTCGCACAGAGTCGGACACGACCGAAGTGACTTAGCAGCAGCCGCAGCAGCCTGCTTCTTTCCTGCTTCTGTGACAGAGTTGAGTAGTTGTGCAGAGACCGTACTGCTTTCAAAACCTGAGATACTCGCTTCCTTTTCTTTTACAAAAAAAAAGTTTGTCAACCCTTGTCCTTGACCGTGAGCTGAAGAAGCATTCAGATTCTCTGTGCTATCAGACTTTTCTTCCAGGAAAGCTGTTGTGACGCTGTGAGTTCTTGCTCTTTGGAAAGAGTGTGAACCATGTGGTAAACACAGAGAAGGCAGACAGGAGCCGCACAGCTGTGCCTTATTGTCTAAGGGGAAGGTTGATATCTCGCCCTGAGCTGGGCTACAGATTGTTGCCACACGCCAGTGGAAAAGTGGAGTCTGTATCTTTTCCCTTTGAATCTGGGGTGGCCTTGGGACTTACTGGTACCAATAGATTGTAGCAGAAGTGACACAGTGTAACTCTCAAGACCAAGTTTAAAGAGATCTGTGAATTCTGCCTCATACTTTGAACACTCCTGCCTCCACTGGAGAAGCCCAGTGATGGAAACGACACGTTTCCACCTGATAGAGGTCCCAGTCTTGCCGGGATCACTGCCACATTACTGGACACGTGAGGGAACTCATTTAAAATGCTCTGACCCTTGTTATCACCTGATCGACTTCGTGAGGGACCCCAAGTGAGACCAGCAGAAAGACCGTCCAGTTGGGCCTCTGCCACACCCACAGAAATGTGAGAGTCACTGTTTGTTTTTTTTTAGCGCCTATATTTGGCAGTGGTTTGCTGTTTCATGATAGATAACTGAAACACCCCAAGACCAAGGTGAGATAGGACCTGGGGGACATGCCACAGAACCCTTCTGGACTGGGTAGTGATACGTCAGAAAAAAATGAATTCTGTCACAGTCAGTCCCAAGTCAGTCAGGAAGACTTTTAGTTGTAACACTGAACTTGTTGAATTACCCGAGTGTAATTCCTAAGAACTCTTAGGATGTTGTCAACTGGATCTGGGAAGCTACCACGTGATTCTAGACTAATAAGGGCCGGATGTATCTTGCTTTCTTATGGACTTATCATGAAAAAGCAAAAAAATTATCAGTTTAAGAAGCTTTCAGAATGTTTCCTAAAATACTGAAATCAAAATATTTGTGCAAGACTGCTTAGAAATGAAAACGCTGTTCTGAAAATGAACTATGAATTGATTTTACCTTAGAATATTAAGGGTACAACTTCAATGGGTTAAGTAGCCACATTTTTTGCAGTAGTTCTTTTGGGTGAAGGCTGTTTATTTTGCTGCTGTTTGATTCTAATCAGAGGTCACAGAACTATGGAAGTTCTGAAGTAGATTTTAAAACATGTGCCTTTCTGTACATCTCTATTGGTGGTGCTGGTTTATACTGAGAATTCCTGGCCTCTGGGCCATGAAGCGCTCACATCAGAGCCCAGGGTTTCCTTTAACTCACTGAGTATCTCAGGATGAACTTTGCAGCTGAGACAACGTCTGCCATGCTGGATTATTTGCCTCCTGGATGCAGGCCGAGCTCTTTTTAGCACGAGGTACAAGACCAGGGCCACCTTAGTGTGCAGTTACATAGATTACAGTGTGAGCGGCAGCAGTGTGGAGCTGTGTGCTCAAGTAGCCTGTGTCTGCCCGCTCCTCTCCAGCTTTACCCCCCGAATCTTAAGTTCCACCCATGTTGAACTTTTTTAGGGTTTTCTTTTGGCTTCTGCCAAAAATGCCTTCCCTGCCCTTCTAACTAAACTAACAACCCTCAAATCTTGTTCTAAACACCACCAATATATTTACACATTGTACCTCAAATAATTTAAAAATTGGCTGTACTTACGCTACTACATGAATATTTCTTGGAAGGACTGATGCTGAAGCTCCAATACAGTGGCCAGCTGATGCGAAGAGCAGGATCATTGGAAAAGACCCTGATGCTGGGAAAGATTGAAGGCAGGAGGAGAAGGGGGAGATAGAGGATGAGAGGGTTGAATGGCATCATTGATTCAATGGACATGAGTTTGAGCAAACTGTGGGAGATAGTGAAGGACGGGGAAGCCCGGTATGCTGCAGTCCGTGGGGTTGGAGAGTAGGACACAACTGGGCGAAACTGAACGACAGTACCACTACCATCAACACACCTACTAAATAAAATTCAAAATTTACTATTTGCAGTTCTTTTTTACCCATAAAGAATGTATCTCATCAAGTCAGTGTAGAGTATTGTGTGCAAGAGTGTCACTGACACTTTTTTCCTGATTTTTTTTTTTTTTTGATTAATGCTTTCTTTTCTTCTGTGTGCTAAGGTCGCTAAGGTTGTTACCATTTGCCTTGTGGTTATGTTCACCTCTTTCTGTTTGCATGCAATATTAGAGTCTCCATCTTCATTGACTTAATTAAAATTTTAGATTATGTAAAACATTAACATGCTCCAAAGTCCAAAGTATAGGAAAAGCTATACCCAAAGGTGGCTCATTACATTCTTAATTCTTTCACCGTATTCCTACCCACTCCCAAAGGGAATCCATTAACAGT
The DNA here is from genome assembly GCF_019320065.1 of Cervus canadensis. Lineage (NCBI taxonomy): Eukaryota > Metazoa > Chordata > Mammalia > Artiodactyla > Cervidae > Cervus > Cervus canadensis. Next base: position 44,828,364 of record NC_057407.1, on the reverse strand, counting down.
TGTTAGTTTATCCTGTGTTTCTTTTTGTAAAAACAAATAGCTACTTGAAGTGTGAAGTGTGAAGTCACTCAGTTGTGTCCAACTCTTTGCCACCCCATGGACTGTAGCCCACCAGGCTCCTCTGTCCATGGGATTTTCCAGGCAAGAATACTGGAGTGGGTTGCCACTACTTATGTGTGAATATTTTGTTTCCCTTTGTCCTTGTAGAGAAAGTAATAATGTTTTCATGTTTTTCTTCTTCACATAACAGTATATTCCAGAGACTGTTCTAGAATGTGTTTATGGGGCTCTTCCTGCTATATTTTTCTTTACTGTTGCATAGTATTCCATTGTTTGGTTGAATGAACTCCTATATAGAAACATTGAGATTGCTTCCAGTATTTAACTCTTACAATTAATTTGTGACATAATGAAGAACTTTGTGTGATTTTTTTTAAAATTTTTTTTAATTTGTGTGATTTTTAAATGTTTGCCTATGTTTTACCTATACCTTTTTCCACTTACTTCTGAGTATTATACTTTGCTGTCTTACTTGGCATTTTATCTTCCATTGCATCTTCTAAAAGTGGGAGGAAGATCTAAACAAACATTTCTCCAGAGAAGACATACAGATGGCCAACAAACACATGAGAAGATGCTCAACATTGCTTATTATTAGAGAAATACAAATCAAAACAACAATGAGGTATCACCTCGCACTGGTCAGAATGGTCATCCTCAAAGAATCTACAAACAATAAATGCTGGAAAGGGTGTGGAGAAAAGGGACTTTCTTGTCCTGTTGATGGGAATGTAAATTGACAGAGCCACTGTAGAGACAGTATGGAGATTTGTTAGAAAACTAGGAATAAAATCACCATGACCCAGCAATCCCACTACTGTGCATATACCCAGAGAAAACCATAATTGAAAAGGACACATGCCCCAGTGTCCATAGCAGCACTGTTTTGTGCTATATTTATCTGGCTTAGATGTCAGTGTTATATTTGCTTAATAAGAAATTGATTTTTTTTTCATTCCCTATACTCTGAAACAATTTAACTGTAATTGGAATTATCTAGTCTTTGAGGGTCTAATACAACTCTCTAAAATTCTGACTGTGAACTGAACAGTAAAATTAGCTGGAGAAAAGTCTCATTATGTGAAGCTTAAGGATTTCTTTAAAAAAACTTATATGTTGGGTTGTATGTCACAATTGTATAAGTATAAACAATAAGCTAATTGCAACTTTATCTAAAACCTATCCCTATTCCAGAGATAACTGGAATTTTGCAAAATGATGTATAAAAGAGGGAAATCATTCTGTCTTAGTGGAAGCAAAGATTCCAGGACACTGCCCCTCTTTTTTTCTATAGAACATGCTAGTAGAGGCCAGGTAGGTAACACAAAGGAATGAGACCAGCTGGGTACCCTGTACTAGGGAGCGGTACATGGTACTTTTTAGCTCCTAACCAAGGGTTACTTCTCAGTAAAATCTCAGGAATGTGAGCCTGAAGTTGCCAGCTCTCCAGATTTATCAAGAGAAGCTGAGAAATCCAGATTGTTTTTGGTGTTAACACTTAATGATTTTTAAGACTTGGCAATTAGTTCAAAAAATTGAAAGCACAGTGTAGGCAAAACATAACACAGTTGTAAAAGTGTGACCCCATCAGTTTCCTGAGGTCATGCAGGTGGTGTCATTTTGATGTTGAGCATCAAACATCTTAGCTGGGTCTGCTGTTCAACTTTCATTTGTGAAGAAGAAGCTGTGAGGTGTGTTAGACCCGCCACAGCTGTCGAGAGGTGCTGCTTGCTCTGTGTTGGAAAGATGATGGGGGGAGAGAGAACATGACTTGATAAATAAAGTTGCATGTGGGTATTGGTCCCTCTGAGCAAGGTCATGAGCAGGCAGAAGTGGTGCCTCTGTGCAGCCGGCCTCTAGCAGTTGGCACCCTTGGAAAGTGGTGTCTGGTGGGGACTAGTGAGGCGCCAGCCCTCTTCTGCTTGGGGATGACTCGGTCCTCCCTGCTCCCGCCCCTCCCTCCCCCTCTCCCCCTCCCCTTCCCCCCTCCCCTCCCCCCTCCCCTTCTCCCCTCCCACTCCCCTCCCTCCTCCACTTCCCCTCTCCCCCTCCTCCTCCCCCCTCCCCTCCCCCCTCCCCCTCCCCCCTCCTGCCCCACCCCCGCCCCCCACCATCCCGTTCCTAGCTGGTATGTTTCCTTCTTTCACTTCCTGTCTTGCTGCTGCATTTATACATTGTGCTTGTCATGGTCCCTCACCCTAGGGACCGCCTGCCATCCCACGAAGCTCTGTGACTGAAGGCCCAACTGTAAATTCACTCAGTGAGTGCTTGGCTGTTTTGACCGGTTTCCTAGTAACAGCCTTGTTAATTTCAGTCAGAAAGACTAATTGGGTGGGTTTTTCTTGGAGGGGAGAGTGTGCTTCCTGATTCAGCCCCTTGGTGGCTCTGATCTCTGACCTCATTGCTTCCTAGGATGTTCTTATAGAGAGACTTTTGACTTCTGCTCTCAATACCATGCATTCCTAATTATTTTTGCTACTTCATGAGTAATACCAAGGTCTGCTTGGGTTACTTACTGAAAGTGGATGATAAAAATTGAGCTAAGATGCCCCATTCCTCTCTTGCAGTTTCCACATGCCTGCATCAGTGCTATGTAGGGAATTTGTTCTTTGCTGTCAAGGTGGTTTGAGTCTAGAATCCAACTTCGAATGTGGACCAAGTGGGGCCCGATTGCCTCTTGGGGACTGTTTAGAATTAATAAAATCAGGAATGGGACACCTTTTGACTACACATGTGCCTAAAGTATGAATTGTTAGCCAAATGAACTTTTATGTGGTACAGTTTATCTAGAGGATTAGGAATTTAAGGGTTTTATTTATTGATTGCAGTTAAGCACATTTTATTGCAAAGAACAATATTTGTAGCTAAGTAGCCATGTCCAAGCTGAGATGTTTCTTCTCACTTGATCCTACAGTGAAGTCAGCGTAAGCGACAACTTTTGTTTCCATAGCTGCGGAATCTGTTTTCAAAAACACAAGGCTATGATTTCACTGTAGGTCAGCGCACATGGAGAAGCCGATATGGAAATGGAAAGAATCTTTCTTCAAGACACAATTTAAAACAAAAACTTCCCCCCCCCAAAAAAAAATTAAAAACAAAAAACCCCAAAAACTTCCTGTCTTCCTTTGATGTTTAGATGCAATTTCCCCCTTTAAGTTTTATGGGTTAATTTCAGAGGTTGACCATGAGATGATCCTGGTTGATGGTACTTCTGTCACTCAGGAAGCCTCTCAAACATTTCCTTCTCATTTCCTGATATAATGGCTGACTCAGTGGAAAGCCATTATACTTTTTGGTCACCACCATTGTGAGTAGCCTGTCGTGTAGTTGTGGCTAAGACAGAACAGTAGGGTTGGTTGTGTTCAGTAGGTTTAAGCATAAAGGCCACATCATTTAATTAAGTCTACACTCCAGCTTTTACTGTGTTTCCCAGGCACTGGGGACACAACAGTGAAAAATCAGAAATAAGTCTTTATTTTACTCATTTCTTCCCAAACCATATAAGGAATGGAATACAAATTATGTGTCCTTGGACTTTTTATAAAGCCTGATTGTGGAAAATGCCTGTTGACATAGAGTCCCCATTTCCTCAACAGGTTAACCCCCACTTTCAGAGGGTTTCTGAGCAGAGCTATTATTTATTGAGCATTTGCTAAAGGCTACCTGGGTTCGATCCCTGGGTTGAGAAGATCCCCTGGAGAAGGGAAGGGCTACCCACTCCAGTATTCTGGCCTGGAGTATTCCATGGACTGTATAGTTCATGGGGTCGCAAAGAGTCGGACACGACTGAGCAACTTTCACTTTCACTAGAGGACATTTTGACTGTAGTGTATTAGCTCCTTTCATCCCCATGAGAGCCTTGCACTGTTGGGTATTAATATTACTTCCCATTTTGTAGATGAGAAAACTGAGGCTTAACTGACTTTAACTTGCCTAACATCCCATGGTGACTCATGGCAGCTGTGTCTTTCTGTCCCCGGAGGGGTTGAGCTTGTAGTGGGTGTGCTTTAGGAAATGCAGTTGCACCTGTGTGGCCCGGGTGAGGAAATGTGCTCATATCCAGGCTGTTTAAATGTGTGGGCGGGTCAGATGATGCCGCAGTCAGTGCTGAAGCATGAAGAGGTTGGGGCTGGACCGTCGTGCTGGAGGACAGCCAAGGACCTAATAAGGAGGGGTAACAGACTGTTGGGTGTAGTTCTGTGGATGGGGAAAGGATGCCTGCAGAGATGAAATTCTACTGGAAGTACCCTTCAATTATATTTTATGCATCTTGTTTTTATTAAAACAGAGACACTATATTCTATACACTGTTTTGTGACCTGCCTTTTTCCCCATCCATTCTATCCCAAGCATCTCTTCTTGGCTTGCATGGGTTTCTCTGCAGTGTCTTTAGAAATGGGATATGTGCAGGCCTGTTATATGGTTAGACCATGCTTTATTTTATTGAAATCTGTATTATTAGACAACTTTGTTTTCTGGTTTCTCATTGTGACTTAGTGCTGAAGGGGGAAAGGTCAGTCTCTGCACACAGTTTTGGTTTTTCCTTAGGAAATTATTGTAGAAGTGGAACTGCTTATTTTTGTAAATTAATTAATTTATTTTAATTGGAGGCTAATTACAATATTGTAGTGGTTTTTGCCCGGAGAAGGCAATGGCATCCCACTTCAGTACTCTTGCCTGGAAGATCCCATGGACGGAGGAGCCTGGTGGGCTGCAGTCCATGGGGTCACAAAGAGTCGGACACGACTGAGCGACTTCACTTTCACTGTTCACTTTCATGCATTGGAGAAGGAAATGGCAGCCCACTCCAGTGTTCTTGCCTGGAGAATCCCAGGGACGGCGGAGCCTGATGGGCTGCCGTCTATGGGGTCGCACAGAGTTGGACGCGACTGAAGCGACTTAGCAGCCGCAGCAGCAGCAGTGGTTTTTGCCATACATTCACATGAATCAGTCATGGGTGTACAAAGAATTAATCTCAAAAATATACAAGCAGCTCATGCAGCTCAATACCAGAAAAATAAACGACCCAATTAAAAAATGGGCCAAAGAACTAAACAGACATTTCTCCAAAGAAGACATACAGCTGGCTAACAAACACATGAAAAGATGCTTAATATCACTCATTATCAGAGAAATGCAAATCAAAACCACAATGAGGTACCATCTCATACCAGTCAGAATAGTTGCTATCAAAAAGTCTACAAACAATAAATGCTGGAGAAGGTGCGGAGAAAAGGGAACCTTCTTACACTGTTGGTGGGAATGCAAACTAGTACAGCTGCTATGGAGAACAGTGTGGAGATTCCTTAAAAAACTGGAAATAGAACTGCTGTTCGCTCCAGCAGTCCCACTGCTGGCCATACGCACTGAGGAAACCAGAACTGAAAGAGACACGTGTACCCCAGTGTTCATCGCAGCACTGTTTACAATAGCCAGGACATGGAAGCAACCAAGGTGTCCATTGGCAGATGAATGGATAAGAAAGCTGTGGTACATATACACAATGGAATATTACTCAGCCGTTAAAAAGAATGCATTTGGAACTGCTTTTGATGCACGCTTCTGAGCATGAACCACCTCACAACCTGCATGATCAGCAGCACAGATTATAAGTAGGGGAAAAAGTGTGCAGTGGGATAGATGGCAAAAGAGTGTCTCCTACTTGTTTTCATTTTTGTTTCTCTGATTACTTGTGATTTTTCTCCTGAAAACTACTATTTGAATTTTCTCTCATAATGATTCCCTACATGAGCATTTTTATTGGGGGCGTTAACATTTTTTCAGTATAAAATAATCTTCATACTTTCTTTGAAAGCATTTGTCTTGTAATTGACGTTCTCTTATAATCTTAAATTTTTCTTTTTCATGTAGGATTGCTTTTTTATATCCCACCTGGTTTTTTGAAAAATTTCAGATCTATGTAAGTGGTAAGAGAAGGGTGTGTTGTGTGTGGTATTGCTTCAGTTGTCTCTGACTCTTTGTGACCCTGTGGACCGTAGCCCACTAGGCTCCTCTGCCCACGGTATTTTCCAGGCAAGAAAACTGGAATGGATTGCCATGCCCTCCTCCAAGGGATTTTCCCGACCCAGGGATTGAACCCCTGTCTCCTGCATTGGCAGATGGGTTTTTTTGTTTTTTTTTTTTTACCACTAGCGCCACCATGGAAGCCCAAGAGAAGGATACCATGAACTAAATTGATGTTTGTATTTATTGGTATGTTTGCCATGTGCTAAGGCATTAAACACTCTTGGGTTCAACACCAGCCCCACCTCTAGGTTCTTGGGACTGTGGGGAGAAACCTCCAGCCCCAGTTTCCCTGCCAACAACTGGAGGAGGGGCATGATGCTGGCCCACAGGTCTTGTGAGTTTTAGGTCAGCATTCCCTGGGGTAATGCACCCAGGCCTGGCCGGGCTCACAGTCACAGTCACTGCGATAAATGGGAACCATTCGTGCTCTTTTCCTTGTTGGAGTCATTATGGGTTTTTAAAGTCCAGACGCCACCTGGGGAGTGAGTGCAGTGAAAGCCAGGGCCCAAGGAGGGGTCATGTACAGAGACCTGTTCTCCTCCGTCTCCCTCTCCCACCCTGGCCCCACATTCCTGGGCCTCTTTCTCACTCTGGTTATTGTATTAACTTTATCCTCAAGCGTGACAGCGCTGCAGCCGCTGTTCTGGCTGTACATGGGTTATTACTGACTCTGGCCTCATGCACTTGCCTTGCCCGTGGACCCCAACTCTCTCTCCCCCCATTTCTTGCTCCCCAGACATCCCACACCCCTTCAGAGTGGCAGCGCACACAGCGTGGACTGCAGGACTTCCTTGTTTGGGACATGTAGGTTTTCTCAGGGGACGTTTTCTTTCTTCATAGCAACATCTTTCTAATCTGGAATCACAGAGATTTCCAGCAAGCCACCCCACAGGGGCTTGGGATGAAGTTCCTGTTCTTGCCACCCTGTCTGACTTTGACCAGCCTCTAGTCAAAGGCTGGGCTCCTCCCTGGACTTGGAGATGTGGAGAGGACTCTGCTGCAGATCTGAATTTTCTGATAGGGGGTTAGAATTGGGGCAGGGGGCATATGGCCGGGGATGCTCCAAGAACCATCTCCAGCCTACCTGCCACCCATCAGGCTGGCCTTACATTCCCTGGCTGGCAGAATGAAATGTCCAGAGAGTACTGTTTCCCCCCAGTTTGGCTTGGAAGCACAGAGCAGCCCTGTAGGCATGTTGGGGAGCCTGTCTGCAGAGGAGCATGTGGTTCCTATGGGGAACCTATCTCCTATGTGGGAGATAGTGCTCTCAACATCTTGCTCAGCTTTTAGGGTCTCTTGGGTAACTTATATCTGCACTGGACATGGGCCAGCTGGTCTCCCTGAACTTCCTTTGTGCTGGAAGACACATGAAGGTTCCGTTGGGGACGAAAGAGGAGAGGCTCTACAGCACAGCCTTCCTTCTTGGTCTCCTTTCCCCTGAGTGGGAGCTATTTATGGTGCATTATAAATCTGCTGCCGCCAGCTGGAGAGACCGGGACTGTTACGTAATACTGTTAGAGCATGCTGCCTTTTTATTCTCCTTTTTTCAGAAGATGGGGCAGGGCTTGCAGAAGGCAGGGTAGCTGGGCACTTCTGTTCTGTGGGTTGCAGCAGAATTATTTTTGGAAACCAGGCAATTTGGTCACATGACAGTTTTCATTCAGTGAGACCTGATGGATGAAATAGATTTCTCCTTACTTCTTAGGGATCTGTAGGGGACAGAGGCTTTGCTGGTGGATTTGTTTCTGTCCTTAGCACAGTTTAGAAAGAGAAGGTTGAGGTATGGGACTAAGCTTGGTCAGAGTCATTGCCTTGAGTGACAGAAGTTTTCTTTGAGTGATTCTTGATTTAAAAAAAATAGTGGGGTGGGTGGGGTGGGGTGAGATTCACCTTCAGAGCTGGAGAAGAGTATAGCCTTAAGAATGAAATTTATTTCACATGTGTATGTGGGTGCCTAGGCATGAGAACGTGTGGAAGAGAGAGAGAGAGCAAGGAAGGAAAGACACAGAGGTGCCCCACACGTACGAGGCGCATATATAGGAGCTGCTCATGTGATGGGTGCGCCTATCCGGTGCACGGGTTGGGGGCATGTGACGGGCGCCCATCTCTGCTGCATGGGTCAGCGACACGTGGTGGGGACACGTGGCGAGGGCACGTGAAGGCAGCTGTGCATGTGTCAGGCACACCTCTTGGGTTCATGCGTGAGGTGCAGGTGCTGTATGCACGTGACGGCACAGGTGTTGGTCACACGTGATGGGTACAAGCATGCAGCCCCCATTCCATGCTCAAGTTCTTCCTTCAGTCATTCTGGTCTTAGTCTCCAGCTGTCCCAGCCTCTCCTTTTCTAGGGACCCTCAGGGGTCTCATAGGACTTCACAAAAGGCCACGGTAGCCCTCCTGGAGACCGTAGGGCATCTCCTTTCCTGGGCCTTTGGTTCCCAACATGGCTCTGATTTTCTGGCTGTGAAAGTGAGAGTGAAGTCGCTCAGTCATGTCCGACTCTTTGTGACCCCATGGACTGCAGCCTACCAGGCTCCTCCATCCATGGGATTTTCCAGGCAAGAGTACTGGAGTAGGCTGCCATTTCCTTCTCCAGGGCATCTTCCCATCCCCAGGGATCGAACCCAGGTCTCCTGCATTGCAGACAGACGCTTTACCGTCTGAGCCTCCAGGGAAGCAGTAGTTGCTGATATTAGCTGTTCCAAATCTTACTCACTCTGCGGGTAGTCACATATGCCCTCTCCCAAACTGCTCCTTCCTTGTGCAACGTCGTGGTGTAGCAGTAGTTGAAATTTTTGAGTAAATAAGAAATGCTTACAGTCCTGCTTCTTGCCAATTATAGGAAGAAAACTTTGAGCAAATCGCTTAACTTTTCCCTACCCCTGTTCCCCACCCCTACCTCACAAAATGAGGAGATCTACCAAGCTATGCCGTGGATTTATTTTACAGGACAAAGGGCATTACGCCCGTGTGAAAGCCCTCAGTGAGTAGTATTCTCCTGCAGGGCCAGTGGCTGCTTTTGGCAGTTCTGCACTGTTGCTGCAAAACTGCAGCTCATCTCCTC